>NC_134495.1:46451857-46671857 GCF_040206685.1 Ascaphus truei
TGTGGCTAACGAAATGCTTTTATTTGTGCGAGCTTTCGAGATACACTGATCTCTTCTTCCAGCGATGTTACAATGAATGAAGCAAGGATAACTTAAAAACAGTGTCTCTTGGAATGTTATCTGTGCTTCTCCTTCCCCCGGTGTGGATGTGTTTTATGGCTAGAGGTGTCAAAGGGTAACTGAAAGCAAGTGAAGAAAGAGTGTGTATGTGTATCAGTGTGAATAAAAATGAATGGAGAGCCCACAGTATAAACAGTGCTCTACACAAGGTGTGTGTGGAGTGAGAGGGATATAAATTGTGTGGGTGGGTGTGGAAATGTGAGAGTTTGTAGCACAACTAAAAGTGTGTGTGGATACTATGTGGTCCCTATTGGTGTATATGGATGGAAAAATAAGGAGTATTAGTATGTGTGAGAGACAGCTGTGTGTGCATACATATAGCACAGTATGTACAGACATGGCCTTTAGCGCTCATGGGAAGAGAGTTCGCTAGTGTCAGTAATGACTCATAAAATTTCGATCTCTGTTTAGGCCACTGCTAAGTGTCCCGAACAGTTGCATAAATTTGAAACCCCTTACATACCTTCGCTACATCGATGACATCCTCCTGATTTGGACCTCTGGCGAACAGGACCTCCTACAGTTCTATGACAACTTCAATACTTTCCACCCGACCATCAACCTCAAACTCACCCATTCCCCGGATGAAGTACATTTTCTAGACACCACCATTACTATAAAGAACAACCAACTACAGACTTCTGTATACCGCAAACCTACAGACAGAGCCAGCTATTTGAGGGACAACAGCTTCCACCCGACACACACCAAACATGCAACCATCTACAGTCAAGCCATACGATACAACCGGATATGCTCCGACACAGCAGACAGAGACCAGCGGATTAAAGCCTTGAGATCAGACTTTATAAACCGTGGATATAACCACAGAATTGTAGACCAGCAAATTCACAAAGCCACCAGAATACCAAGAAGTGATCTCCTTGAATACAAACAGAAGGAGACAAGCGACAGGGTTCCTTTGGTGGTCACATATAACCCACACCTAGGAGACCTACGCAAGATCGCCAGGAAACTACAACCCATCCTCCAGGAAGATACAAGACTGCAACAGGTCTTCCCTGAAGCACCCTTATTATCATACAGACAACCCCATAATCTCAAGAATATTATGGTGAGGAGTAAAGTATTCAGCAGTACAACTGAATGCGGGACAAAACCATGCCAGGACCCAAGATGCAAAACCTGCGCAATGCTCTACACAGCGGACACAATACAAATACCACACAAGAATCGGGAATAAAAATCAGAGGAGGGTTCACCTGTTCCTCCAGCAATGTCGTGTACCTCATCATGTGCATGAAATGCCCAGGGGGCTGCTACTACATAGGTGAGACAGGACAGGGGCTAAACAAGAGAATGAACCTGCATCGCCACAGCATCACACGCGGAACAAGAGACAGTCCTGTTGGCGAACATTTCTCTGACTCTGGCCATAAGATGAACGATCTGAGGGTTGCCATACTCAAAGGTAATCTTAAAACCCCGAAAGAGAGACGGTTGCATGAATACAAATTTATGCAACTGTTCGGGACACTTAGCAGTGGCCTAAACAGAGATCGAAATTTTATGAGTCATTACTGACACTAGCGAACTCTCTTCCCATGAGCGCTAAAGGCCATGTCTGTACATACTGTGCTATATGTATGCACACACAGCTGTCTCTCACACATACTAATACTCCTTATTTTTCCATCCATATACACCAATAGGGACCACATAGTATCCACACACACTTTTAGTTGTGCTACAAACTCTCACATTTCCACACCCACCCACACCATTTATATCCCTCTCACTCCACACACACCTTGTGTAGAGCACTGTTTATACTGTGGGCTCTCCATTCATTTTTATTCACACTGATACACATACACACTCTTCCTTCACTTGCTTTCAGTTACCCTTTGACACCTCTAGCCATAAAACACATCCACACCGGGGGAAGGACAAGCACAGATAACATTCCAAGAGACACTGTTTTTAAGTTATCCTTGCTTCATTCATTGTAACATCGCCGGAAGAAGAGATCAGTGTATCTCGAAAGCTCGCACAAATAAAAGCATTTCGTTAGCCACAGAACGGTATCATCTATTTATTTTTTGATTATATATATATATATATATATTATATATAATGGAAATATAAGTGTGTGCTCATTTGCATGTCTTAGGCAGGTCTGCAACTCCACCTTGCACCATTATTACCCAGCACACAGCACTTCCACTGCAGCAAGGGATTCTGGGAAATGACATGCAAATGAGCACACACAGTGCCACTTTTTGCTTCAAAACCATTTTAAACATGGTTCCCTATAGGCTTAAGCTTGCTGCATGGTCACAGCTTTAAGCACAGCCAGGGTTAAGATGCATAGCCAGTAAACCCACCGACAGACAGCTGTTTCAACCTTAAAGGGTCTCATCAGTGTGGAGTTGGCCACTGGCCATGCAATGCTGAAGCAATGAGAATGGGGTTTTCCATACTTGGTTAAGTTATGGTGAGTAAAAAAAAGTGACAAAAACCCTCCACAGCAAAGCATATAGCAAATGGAAATATTACTGTATGCTCATCTGCATGTCTTAGACAGGTCTGCAACCCAGCCTTTCACCATTATCACCCAGCACACAGCACTTCCACTGCAGCAAGGGATTCTGGGAAATGACATGCAAATGAGCACACAAAATGGTTTTGAATCAAAACGTGGCACTATGTGCTCATTTGCACATCACCTTGAGAAAGGTCCCGCACGATTACCGAAACGTTGGATAAGATGTCTTGTTAATACAAATTTCTTTTGACCACTTACCTGGAGTGCTGCCTGTGATTTCGTCTTCAAACGGTATCGTATTGCCTATTTTATACCATACAGGATTTGCACCCACATTGTTTCAGCCAGACGGAGAGCCTATTGTTCTGCACCGTCTAATATATATATAAAAACTATTTCCCACAGAAATAAGAAGCACATGCTCCATAGTGCAAAAGCAATGTGAATGTGATATTTAAACACAGATTTACGCGATGTGGCATGCGCTTCTCTTCTCTCCTCACTTAGTTACCTGCGGATGTGGGTCATCCTTTCCGAAGCTGCGAATCGTGCTGCGACATTTCTGTTTTTTGAACATTTGATGTGGACACTACCATTGTATGGACTCCTTTATCACTGGTTTGAGTCACATTGAATTATTGCATTGTAACTGTGTTTTTTTTCCGTTTTTTTTTTATTCATACACGGTGTGTGTGCATACACCCGCACACTCCCTATGTTGTTATTGTTCACGTATATTACATGAGCGTTAATATATGTATGTATAAAACAGAAAAATAAGACGCGCGTGTTCCATAGTGTAAAACAGGGAAAACTATTTTAATATGATATTATGGGTAAAGGAAATGCTCTCACAAGGATAGGGCAGGGTTGCCACCACTCTGGATTTGACCCGGAGACATATTTCCTGGCTATGGGTTTACCTTGCAAATCTCTGGGTAGTGGCGTCTGGCGGCATCCTCCAGGGGTCTTCCCTTGCAAATCAAGTCAACGTGGCTTCGCGCCGGCAAATGGCGCCGGTTGCCATGACAACGAGGCGCTCTGACGACTTCATGTGGCGTCACGTTGCCATGACAGTGTGGCGTCGTGATGCTTCCGCGCCATAAATCGACACGTTGTCATGGCAACTTGAAGCTGCGTGACGTCAGGAAGCATCTTGTTGTCATGTAACGGGCGTCACGTGATGTTGCGCGGCCATGTTGTTCCCAGCCTCATTCACGTAGGAGGGTTGGATGTACGAGTTTGACTCTAGACCTCTGACTGTTCTTTAACCCTTTGCTCCCCCTTGTTCTTGTTCTATTGCTCTGGGAACATACTGAGCACATAGCCCCCAGCTTGTGTTTACTATACAGACTTGCTCCCCTCTCCCCCCCCCCCCCTTCCACCTATCTCCGCTCAGCCTATACTGCCTCTCTCTCCCCCATCTGTGCTCCAAAGACAAATTAAACTGTCGCCCCAAGCACCAAGCTTGGGAGAGCGTGCGTGCGCGTCGCATGAGCGGGGATGTGAGCATTTATTTTGCAAGTAGTAAACTCTGCAAGCGCAGCATGCACAGCTCTAGCGTGGACGCAGCCTAAGGCCAGGTCATAGTGCCTGTGTCCGTGGGCGTCACGGATCTGGTTCGCCCTCATTGGGCGAACCGCTCACGTGACCGGCCTGTCATGCCAAGATATCAGTTTGCATTTTCTATGGAGCCCGCGCTTCTTATTTTCGTGTTTTAGGTTTCGATGAGGATATGGTCAATCCTATCAAGGCTCCCCTGCTTCAAACTCCGTGCCAATCAGTGGCTTTACTCACCGAGCCACTCCTGAGGATCTAATGGGACGATGTCCCCATCTCGCTGTTAAGGACTCAATGTTATTTCTGTGTTTAATTTAAAGTTGGTGACTGGCTTAGCCAGCCAATATTGCAGATAGGGATATGCATGCGGGTTAGACTCCTGACAGGAGTAGATGTTTCCTTTTATGATTTCTTTTGTTCTTAAAGTGACAATGGTGTTTAAAATGTTTAGTGTCAATAATGGAGAAATAAACCGCAGAAGGTTGAGGGTCCCTTGTGAGTATACATGTGTTTGTCCCCCTTTTCTACAAATTAAACCCTAAATTACTGTGTCGCGCAGAGCCTGGCCAAGCGGCATCGCTACATAAAGGGAGCTGTTTGCCAATATCTATCGATCTCAAAAAAGGACAAAAAGTAGCGCCAAAAAGTGTGGTCATGATAGATATTAGTATGTTTTAAACATAGCATTGTTATAATAGGCAAAATGTATGTCTAAATATTAGGCAATGATAAAATACCAGACTGACAATACAAAACAACAAAGAACAGAGAGTGTAACCAGTCCCTTGATAGTCCCGTATATAGAATACAGTATCTGTAGTAGGGTCTGGGCTGCTTTCAGAAGGAAGAACCACCTCCAATGGAGAATCTAAAAGAAAGAAAAAGAAAGTGCACGCCCCATAGTGTAAAATTGTTACACATTTAATAAAAAGAAATGGGAAGGGAGGGAATAAGCTCACTCACAAACGAAGCATAAAATCAAGCATGTTGTGAACAATTATGTCACCGCCAGCTGGATAGGTCCTCCGATGGAATCCACAGTATGTATCCGTGATCAATTGATGCACCACAGGAACGGACTCAGCTGCCCCTCGGTGATGATGTACCTGGAGCTGGAGCTGATAGATGACGGTGTATTCGCGTCTCGAAATCCTGATAGACTCACTGCGGTATGTGCCTAGCACTGTCAGCCTCCAGCAGCAGGGACGCGATCCGGCCACCATCCAACGGTGCCAAAATGTTGACATATTTACGTTGCTACGTCCTGATGCGTTTCGTCACTCTGCGGCGACTTTCTCAAAGGGGTATGTTTAGCTCTTGGGCTTACTGGTGTTAAATACCCTGCGGGTTGATCAGCCCTAATTTAGCACAGAAGGTGCCTATTAGCCTTAATGACTCTATGGACTGAATAATATAGGAAAAATATGTGTATTTAAAACTATACTAATATATATATATGATAATAAACACCAACAATAATAAAAATGTGAACAGAAATACATTATATATAAAATATAAAAACCTTACAAAATGTAGTTATATCAAAATGAATTGGGTAAATGATGCAATGATAATGAAAAATTTATTGATAGAACAATAAAAACAATGGATAAAGTGTTTAAAAGGAGGGGGGCTCCTACACAATTCCTGAAAGGGATGTGGGAATACTGGACTCAGACACTGCAAGATATCAAGACTCCGCTTAGGTCCCAATCTGTCAAATGACATAATGTAAACACAGAATCGCAAATAATGACTGCATACAAATAGTGACCTTAAAGACAATTAGTCCACAATGGTAATAAGGTCAATATAAAGGACAGCAGTGACATATGATATAAATGAATGTCAGAGACAGTAAGTCAGATATATATATATATATATATATATATATAGCAATTGGAAATATTACTGCAGGCTCATTTGCATGTCTTAGACAGGTCTGCAACCCCGCCTTTCACCATTATCACCCAGCACTTCCACTGCAGCAAGGGATTCTGGGAAATGACATGCAAATGAGCACACAGTGCCACTTTTTGCTTCAAAACCATTTTTAACATGGTTCCCTATAGCCTTAAGCTTGCTGCATGGTCAAAGCTTTGAGCACATTCGTTTCCCAGAATCCCTTGCTACAGTGGAAGTGCTGTGTGCTGGGTGATAATGGTGAAAGGCAGGGTTGCAGACATGTCAAAGACATGCAAATACGCATAGAGTAATATTTCCATTTGCTATATGCTTTGCTGTGGAGGGTTTTTGTCACTTTTTTTTTTACCCACCATAACTTAACTAAGTATGGTAAAACCTATCCTCATTGCTTCATTTTTGCATAGCCGGTATAACCAACCCCACACTGATGAGACCCATTAAGGTTGAAACAATTTGTCTGTGGGTGGGTTTACTGGCTATGCATCTTAACCCTGGCTGTGCTCAAAGCTGTGACCATGCAGCAAGCTTAAGCCTATCGGGAACCATGTTAAAAATGGTTTTGAAGCAAAAAGTGGCACTGTGTGCTCATTTGCATGTAATTTCCCAGAATCCCTTGCTGCAGTGGAAGTGCTGTGTGCTGGGTGATAATGGTGAAAGGCGGGGTTGCAGACCTGCCTATGACATGCAGATGAACATACAGGAATATTTCCATTTGCTATATATCTATATATAGATATATCTATATCTTTAAATGTCCATATCTGTTATGAAGCTGTTTGCACATCTATATCTTCTGTAAAACCGTGTGTGTACACACACACACACTTGTACAGTGGCGAGAAAAAGTTTGTGAACCACTTAACATTTTTTGGTTTAAATATGTGAAAATCCTATTGGCTCTTAATCTAAATCCTAATAATAGGTAAAGATCACCTGATCAAAAAGATGACTTTTTCAACAATTATTTATCCACAAATGATTCAACATCCAATAGCCATGTGTGAAACTGTATGTGACCCTTTAGATTCAGTACCTGGTGGCGCCTCCTTGAGAAGCAATGACTTCAGCTGCGCGTTTCCTGTAACTGCTGGTCAGTCTCTCACATCGGTTTTGATGAATTTTAGCCCATTCCTCCTTACAGAACGGCTTCAATTCAGTGACATTTGAGGGCTGCTGGACTCTGACTAGGCCATTCTAAAACATGGAATTTCTTCTTCTGTAGCTGTTCTTTTGCAGATCTGCTTGTATGTTTCGTATCATTGTCTCGCTGCATGACCCACTTTCACTTCAGCTCACGGACGGATATGCCTGGCATTCTCCTCTAGAATCTTCTGATACAGTGCAGAATTCAATCAGAATTTGAGTACAATGTGCTTTATTTTTTTTTAACCTCTTGTGTGGAACCGTATCAAAAACCTTTGCAAACTCTTTGTAGACCACATCAACTGCATTACCCTGGTCTAATTACTTATTATTTGTCTAATTCATACCCCATTTTGTTTCGAAAGACATGGAATTGGTTATTATAAACCCTATTGGATATTTAAGAAAAGACTGTTTTTGATTCAAGAAGGTTATCATGGAAAAAACTATGGATTTTCCATAATTATCATTGCGGTTCACAAACTTTTTCTCACCACTGTGTGTGTTTGTGTGTATGCACATCTATCTGTTATTATCCTTTATTTAGAAAGCGTTAGAGTAATCTAATTTGACATCTGTATTATAGCATATAATAAAATCCAATACATACAGTACATGTGTCAAGTGCCAATGTATTCAAGTAAAACCTGATGGAATACAATACTTGTAAATTGCTGAGAGATATCTAGCAGCCAAAGATATATCCTGTTGAATATCTCATGGTAACAATTAGGCTGAGTCCATAGAGACTTCAGCCGTGCGGTGGCGCGTGGAGGCTGAGGGAAAGCGGGTGCTTTCCCTGGCCTTAGTTAGCGCGCCGTCCGGGGGCGTGTTGGGTGGCGTGCCAGTGACATCACGAAGCTGGTTCGCCCTCATTGGGCGAACCGCTCACGTGACCGGCCCTGCGCTCCCGTGAGTGCTTAAACTAAAAAAAATTGTCGGCTACACTTACGCACGCCTGCGGAAGCGTGCGCGAGCCTCTGCTTAAGCCGCTCTCCTTGCGGCTGCAAGGGCTCACTGCCAAGCGTGAGTACGGGTCAGCGCCTTAGCGCTGACCATGCCCGCGGCCTTAAGCTTCTTGATGAAATTGCCAACTTTGAAATACACTATAAAGAATGTTCACACCTCCTGGTAATCCTCTGGCTGCTTTGAGCTCCGATGTCCAGAAGACAAACCAGCGCCTATGGGTTGCACGGGCTGCCTGTTTGGACAAGGGTTCCGACTGTTTAAACATATTAAAACTACATTTTAATACACTCTGAGTCTCTGGTACAGGGAACAGAAAAGTGAAAAATGTCCTCTTTTTATTTTTGTCTACATGATGTCCCCCTATGCTTTCCCTTTGACTCAGGTTGGACTCTCAGAGTCCCCCCAACCTTATGTACGGTCCTATACGGGTTGTGGGTGACCTTGGCACTAGCTGGGGTACCACCCTTAACCTAGTGATTCCCTCAGCTAAAGGAATACATGTTTATCCTTGTGCTTCATTCTCCTTTCCGAGTTATGCTGAAGCAGGGAGCCCTAGTGGTGACTCGCCCTTGCGTTTTCAAGGGGAGGTATTGTTGGGATAATGTGCCTATATGTATCCGAGAATCAGGCATCATTCCCGGATACATTTATTGGGGAACTGGTAACTGGACCCCAACCTCCTAGGCACATTTTGACAACACTTCCTCCGCAACCCCCCTTGAAACTTATACACTAGCAATCCCTGCTCGCTGGCACGCCCGGAAAGGGAAAAACACACAGGTTTTTATTACAGTTTTGGAAACACAGTTCAATGCAATAGCACACTTACTGAGTCCAAGAGCTAACTCTCTTGGACCCTTATACACAGAGCAGGGGTAATCAAACGGGCTTGACTTTTATTATATAGCCTGGTTACCCCCTCCCGTCACAATCATGTTGTGGTTTCCTATTGGCCCACGGTTTGACTGCCATTTTGTTTCCCCTTGAGAGATATTTAAACCCAGTAACTTCAATATTAAAGTATCTTGGGAGCAAAAATATTGCAAATGAGCTCTAGGGGAGACCCCACAGATCCCACTGGGAAGGGGGAGGGGTGAAAGAAGTAGGATTCCTGCTTTACGGAGGTGTGACTGCTTTCCTTTTTGCATAAAATAAACACAATCAAGAAATGGGAAATGTTCATTTTTATAACCGTTGGTCAAACTTTTATTTAACTAATTCTTTGAGTTCTATTGTATGTCATTATTTATATAGCGCCAAAAGTGTACTCGGCGCTTCACAAAGAATACAGTACAGGGAATTAAAATGATACATTAAGCGCAGCAAAATCAGACAATAGGAAAGGAAATTCCTGCCCCGAAGAGCTTACAATCTAAGAGTTATGATGGAAGACTTAGAGACAGCAGGTGAGGGAATAAGTGTTGTATATGGCAGTGCTTGGTCACAATGGGGGGTAGGAGTGGCCGAGTGTGGGACAATAGCCATGAGTGCAGGCTGTTGGGATGCGTAACTTGTGAGGTGAGTTCTTTTCGAAGTCTTGAGTCTTCAAAAAGACTCTGGAAACGCACAGCTAGTAAAGACACATTTCCTGCACCACCTGGTGTAACTGATTCTTTTACCTTTCTACACACTGCAGTACTGTAGCAGTAGATTTGGATTCCTACTGTTGTGTCCCTGACTCCTCCTTTTTACTATCTCTCCCTCTCTCTCCCCCTCTCTCTCTCCCCCTCTCTCTCTCCCCCTCTCTCCCACAGTGGTTTGGAGAAGTATTCACCTTCATGCACATTTTTCACAGTTTCTTGGCACCTGAGTGTAATCCACAATGATTTAAAATTAGATTCGTTAAACTGCTCTAAAGTTAGAAAGTTAGAAAATGCATGTAGCATACAAAGAAGTAAGATTTACAGAGAAAAACAGGTTCATCTCCGTTGCATAAGTATTCAACCCCTTTGCTCCTGCAGCACTAAATTGTCTCAGTTGCAAATGACTTGTTTGGAAGGTCACATAATGAGTGAAATCGCCTGTTAGATCATTTCCCTCAGGTATATAAAGACTTTCAAGCTGCAACTCGCACAGGGATCCTTCAAAGCAACGGTGAAGACCAAGGAGCTTTTGAAAAAACTCAGGAATAAAGAGAGGCACAGAGTAGGAGAAGAGAACATTTCAAAGGCGCTGATTATCCCTCTCAGCACAGTGAAGTCCATCATTAAGAAGTGGAAGATGCATTATACCACCCAGACACTACCCAGATCAGGTTGCACTCCCAAACTGAGGAGCAGGTCAAGCGGGAGACTGGTTTGGGAGGTCACTCTGACGCCAACAATGTCCTTGAGAGATCTGCAAACTTCTGTGTCTAAGATGGGAGCCAAGACTCGTATTAAATCACATATGGAGTTCGTGAAACAGCATATAAATGATACTGGAAACATGGAAAAAGGTTTTGTGGTCAGACGAGACAAAAATGTATCTTTTTTTTTTCTAAATTCCAAGCGTTATGACCGGTGCAAGCTCAACACTGCACATCAACCAGTCAACACCATCACAACTGTCAAGCATGGTGGTGACAATACTGTTATTGGGAGTCTTCTCTTCAGCAGGGACTGGGAATCTTGTCAGGTTAGAGGGGAGATTGGATGTGCCAAGTACAGGCGAATTCTTGAGGAAAACCTGTTTTGAGTTAAGCCAAGACTCTGACACTGGGAAGAAAATTCACATTTCAGCGGGACAATGACCCGAAGCAGAAAGCCACACTGGAGTAGGTGAGCAAGAAGCAAAATCATGTTCTTTAGTGGCCCAGTCAACGTCCTGACTTGAATCGGATCAAACTTTTATGGCGAGACTTGAAGATTGCTGTCTATCAACAATCCCCAACAAACTCTATCAGAACTGGATTCATCTTCCCGTGAAGAATGGGCAAAAATATCACCATCCTACTGCGCAAAGCTTGTAGAGACCTACATTTAAAGACTTGTTGCAGTAATTGCTGCAAAAGGTTCTTCTACCAAGTACTGACTTAAGGGACTGAATGCTTGTACAAAATGAAATGTACTGGTTGCTTATTTCGCATTTAATCCCCTTCTCATACAACGGTGATCAGTTTAAACACTACAGCATTGTAGTTTTATAATAAAAAAAAGTTTGTTTGACAACTGTGCATACATGACTTGTAATTCAACAAAATGTGATATTATTGGTAAAGGGTGAATACTTCTGGTTGGAAGTGAGATGCAGCGACTATGCGTGTGTATTGGAAGAGTAGGTGATGCTGCAGGCTGAGGTGTATATGGGAGCAGAGTAAGGCTGAGTCCCCAGTCTTCACTGTGGCACGCTCGCCCGGCGGGGGGCGGCGCGTGCACAGCGCTACACCGCGATAGGCGATCTGAGGGGAGAGGGAAGGTTTGCGACAGGAGGGGGCGTGGCTGTGGGTTTGCGGGGGCGTGGCCATAACATCCCACGGCTGGTTCGCCCTTATTGGCTGAACCGCCGGCAGGGGCGTGGACACGCCTCCGTCGCAGATATTAATTTCAAATTCTCCTGCCTGCCTGAAAACCTGTCGCGCACCGCTGGGGAAAGGTGCGCGACAAGGTAGGGACTGGGACCGGCCTGACTGGGGGGGGGGGGCTTGATAGCACAGCGCACGCCTCGGCGTGCGCTGTAGAAGTGACTGGGGCCGCCCCCTTAGAGGGCATTGAGGTGCAGTGACAGCTCTGTGTGAGTGTGCAGCACCGGAATAGCAGAGGTGCTGTTTGGCAGAATAGAGCTGCAGTGAGGGCTCAGTAGTAGCAGTGTCGAGAAGTCAGGGAGCGCTGACACCAGGATAAACATGAAAGGAAAAAAACAACACAAATAATAGTGCAATACTGTGTGATTGCGGGATGGTAAAACTAAAATGGGAACATGGAAGGTGGACAAAAATGAAAATTGCTACACAGCTGGATAAAATAATAAATGGGTTTAGTAGGTAAACATCATGGAGCACACAGATGCAGTGGTAACTTACAAGAAAGCCCCAGAAATCAGGCAATGGAAATAGAACACAGTCAGTGTCTGTTGTTTTAGGTAAAAAACCCGTGAGTGGTGAAACTGCTGCAGGGGGTCAGGCTGCGCCGGCGATTCATCCACTGCAAACCACCACAGGACTTCCGGGTTTGATTCTCTCACTTAGTCTTCCGTACCATGTGACTGCGTCACACTGCGGACACAGCGGGCTTCTATTGGCACAGGAACCAGAGACCCCCTGCAGCAGTTTCACCACTCAGGTTTTTTACCTCCCACAACAGACACTGACTGTGTTCTATTTCCATTGCCTGATTTCTGGGGCTTTCTTGTAAGTTCCCACTGCATCTGTGTGCTGCATGATGTTTACCTACTAAACCCATTTGTTATTTTATCCACCTGTGTAGCAATTTTCATTTTTGTCCACCATCCATGTTCCCATTTTAGTTTTACCATCCCGCAATCACACAGTATTGCACTATTATTTGTGTTATGTTTTTTCCTTTCATGTTTATCCTGATGTCTGCGCTCCCTGACTTCTCGACACTGCAACTAGTTAAGGATCTACAAGGAAGATCCATTGAAGGTTGAGCTGCAATTGAACACTGGTTGTATATTTTCATTTTAATATTTTTATTTCAATTTTATTTGTTGATTTATTACAGTTTGTAATTCCCCCCACCTGGAACACCCTCAGGAGCGCCTTGTGATTTCTGTGTTCTAGGGCTCAGTAGTAGCAGAGCAAGATTGGGACTAGTGGTGTACCGAGTACCCGGAATTACCCGGTACCCGGAGTTACCCGGCCCATTTCCAGCTACCCGGACATTACCCGGATCCGGCCACTGAGAAGTGGGCTCGGCCGGGTAATACCCGGCGTCGGGTAATGTCAGGGCAGCTGGAAATAATCTTTTATACTTACCTTTCTGAAGACATCTAGGATCAGCACCAGCAGTCCTGTGACGGAGGCAGCATCGGAGGTGTCTTCAGCCGGCGGGGGAGCTGCAGGAATCACTTCCACAGCCGGCTGTCCAATAGGAACGCTCTGTCTCCTGCTCCGGTCACGTGGTTCCCCAGCGGCTCACACAGACACTGCTTACCTGCTCCGGTGCTGTGGAAGTGATTCCTGCAGCTCCCCCGCCGGCTGAAGACACCTCCAATGCTGCCACCGTCACAGAACTGCTGCTGCTGATCCTAGATGTCGCTGCCACCCTGCACGTAAATGCCCGACCGGGTACAACCTTAAATTTTGGCCGGGTACCTATTACCCGTTTTTTAATTTTTTTTTATTGAGGACCCAGTACAACACTAATTGAGATGCAGTAGCAGGAATGCCTGTGGGACGGCTAGACACTGGTGCAATGGCATCTGTGTGTGAGGAATTTATATTGTCATGTCCAAGGGTTGAGGTTTTGTGGGGGGTTTCAGTGCTGGAATAGCAGAGGATGCTCACAGTAGTAATGTAATGGGATGTTTTGCTGGCGGGATTGAGACACAGACTTGATTTGTTTTTTCCTCTCTCCACAGCTGCCCAACCTGCCCCCTCTCACCTTCCCGTTACTCTGGCAGGGACTGAGCTCCTTCCTAACTTGCCTGGTGCATCGGGGAGGGGTTCTTGCCCTTCCCCACTCCCCCCATTCCAGAGACAGGCCAGCAATGGCGGACCGCGTCATGGACATGTACGACAATTCAAACCTGTTTGGCCTAGATAGTCTCGCGGGGTATTCTTATGATCGGGACGGTCCAGACACCATGGATGATGCTCTGGGCTGCATCTTGGAGCAGCTGGTGGCGGACAATGGCGGGGAGCCCAACACAGAGACTGACATTGGTGAGATCGAGGAGCAGGCAGAGCTACTGATCAAGCAGGAAATTCCTGAGGTGAAGATCAAGCAGGAAATTCCTGAGGCGAAGATCAAGCAGGAAATTCCTGAGGCGAAGATCAAGCAGGAAATTCCTGAGGCGAAGATCAAGCAGGAAATTCCTGATGCGAAGGTGCAACCAATGCTGCCCACCCAGCCGGTCGCAAACCAGGAACCATTGAACCAAGGCAACGATTTCATGGGGACCTCAAACTCTGGGCCAAGGGCGCCCAAAATCATGAAGGCCCCCGCAGTGATGACGCTGGGGGGCTGCACTGTCATACAGACCCAGTCTCTGATTCCCGGCCAGAAGCAGACTTTCTCGGCCAATGGAAGTGAAGTGACCTTCACCAAGCTGCTGTCGGGGACCCCGCTGCAGCCGGGGATGACCATAGTATCCGGGAACACTGTGCAGGCCAAAACGCCAGGCCCAGGAGCTGGGGGGCAACTGGGGGGGATCAGATCTTTACGGAAGTTGCTGCTCAAACCACCGTGCAGCCAGCCAACACCCGGGATTTCTGAGGGAAACATGGGGATCAAACCCGAAGTCACTCTGACCTCCGCACCCGTACAGGTAGTGACCTCACTGCGGGATCTTTCTTTGCCACCATCGATGTATAAGGGGATGCTTTTCACGCTCTCCTCGTGATACATATTGTATCTCTCCCTACCTCTTACCATCAGTCCTTAACTGGGTATATTCTCCTTGCTTCTCACCACCACCCACCCGTGTTCCCTCACCTCCACCTCCCCTCTGTATTCTCTCAACTCCACCACCCCCTCTGTGTTCCCTCCCCTCCCCCCTCTGTGTTCCCTCACCTCCACCCCCTCTGTGTTCCCTCACCTCCACCCCCTCTGTGTTCCCTCACCTCCACCCTCCCCCTCCGTGTTCCCTCACCTCCACTTCCACCCCTGTGTTTCCACACCTCCCCCTCTGTGTTCCTTCACCTCCATCTCCCCCCCGTGTTCCCTCATCTCCACACCTGTCCCCCTCTCTGTGTTCCCTCACCTCCACACCCCTCCTCTGTTTCCTCACCCCCTTCTGTGTTCCCTCACCTCCACACCTCCCCCCTCTGTGTTCCCTCACCTCCACGCCACCCCCCTCTGTGTCCCCTCTACGCCACCCCCCTCTGTGTTCCCTCACCTCCACACCACCCCCCCTCTGTTCCCTCACCTCCACACCACCACCCCCTCTGTGTTCCCTCACCTCCCCTCTCTCTGTGCCCTCTTCCCTCCTCCACCTCCCTCTCCAATAAGACTTTATTGGTGTGATTTACACATTCACAGGCATTGCCAAAGCTATGCACAACTGTTCAGACAGGACATCCCTATTCTGACACACATTGTCATTAGGTGAAGCCCTGGCAGGTTCTTGTTCATCAGGTGTGTCTGTTGGTCTTTGGGTGTCTTTCAGTGTCACAGACTGACAGCTATTCTGCTGCTGCTGCTCTGTCTGTATAGTGTATACACACACAGAGTGCAGTGTGTAATCTTTCTTTTTTTTTTTGTTCATCATTCAATGTTGTGACGTTAGTGATCCTCAAGGAGAATTCAAATTTAGGGCAGTACGTGAGGAAATGGATCTCCTTGTCACATTGCTGACCACATTGTCACCACTCTTCCTCCACCACCACCACCCGCTCCCTCCATCACAACCACCACTCTCCCTCCACCACCACCCCCTCCCTCACCACCACCACCACTCTCCCTCCACCACCACCACTCTCCCTCCATCACAACCACCACCACTCTCCCTCCACCACCACCACCCTCTCCCTCCCTCACCACCACCACTCTCCCTCCACCACCACCCTCTCCCTCCCTCACAACCACCACCACTCTCCCTCCACCACCACCCTCTCCCTCCCTCACAACCACCACCACTCTCCCTCCACCACCACCACTCTCTCTCTCCCCTCCTCCTCCCCCACCACCACTCTCTCCTCTCCACCCCCCACCAGCATGCTCTCTCCTCCCCACCCCTCCCACCAGCACTCTCATGCCCCCCCACCAGCAGTCTCCTGCCCCCCCACCAGCACTCTCCTGCCCCCCCACCAGCACTCTCCTGCCCCCCCACCAGCACTCTCTCCTCCCGCACGCCACCACTCTCTTCCCCCCCGCCGCCACTCTCTCTCTCCCCCGCCGCCACTCTCTCTCTCCCCCGCCGCCACTCTCCCTCCCCCCGCCGCCACTCTCTCTCCCCCCCAGCCGCCACTCTCTCCCCCCCCCCTGCCGCCACCCCCTTCCCCCCGCCGCCACTCTCTCTCCCCCCCGCCGCCACTCTCCCCCCCGCCGCCACTCTCTCACCCCCCCGCCGCCACTCTCACCCCCCCGCCGCCACTCTCTCACCTCCCCCGCCGCCACTCTCTCTCCCCCCTTGTCACATTGCTGACCACATTGTCACCACTCTTCCTCCACCACCACCACCACTCTCCCTCCACCACCACCCACTCCCTCCATCACAACCACCACCACTCTCCCTCCACCACCACCCTCCCTCCCTCACCACCACCGCCACTCTCCCTCCACCACCACCCTCTCCGTCCCTCACCACCACCACCACTCTCCCTCCACCTCCACCACTCTCCCTCCATCACAACCACCACCACTCTCCCTCCACCACCACCCTCTCCCTCCCTCACCACCACCACTCTCCCTCCACCACCACCCTCTCCCTCCCTCACAACCACCACCACTCTCCCTCCACCACCACCCTCTCCCTCCCTCACCACCACTCTCCCTCCACCACCACCACTCTCTCTCTCCCCTCCTCCTCCCCCACCACCACTCTCTCCTCTCCACCACCCACCAACATGCTCTCTCCTCCCCACCCCTCCCACCAGCACTCTCATGCCCCCCCCCCAGCAGTCTCCTGCCACCCCACCAGCAGTCTCCTGCCCCCGCACCAGCACTCTCCTGCCCCCCCACCAGCACTCTCTCCCCCCCGCCACTCTCTCCCCCCCCACCCCGCCACCACTCTCCACCCCCCGCCGCCACTCTCCCCCCCTTCGCCGCCACTCTCTCACCCCCCCCCGCCGCCACTCTCTCACCCCCCCCGCCGCCACTCTCTCACCCCCCCGCAGCCACACTCTCTCCCCCCCGGCCGCCACTCTCTCTCCCCCCCCGCCGCCACTCTCTCTCCCCCCGCGCCGCCACTCTCTCTCCCCCCGCTCTGCCACACTCTCTCCCCCCCCTCGCCGCCACTCTCTCCCCCCCCGCCGCCACTCTCTCCCCCCCACCCCGCCGCCACTCTCCCCCCCCGCCGCCACACTCCCCCCCCCCCCGCCGCCACTCTCTCCCCCCCCGCCGCCACTCTCTCCCCCCCCGCCACTCTCTCTCCCCCCGCCGCCACTCTCCCCCCGCCGCCACTCTCTCTCCCCCCTGCCGCCACTCTCTCTCCCCCTGCCGCCACTCTCTCTCTCCCCTCCGCCGCCACTCTCTCCCCCCCGCCGCCACTCTCTCTTTCCCCCCCGCCGCCACTCTCTCCCCCCGCCGCCACTGTCTCCCCCCGCCGCCACCAATCTCTCTCCCCCCCGCCGCTACCACTCTCTCTCCCCCCCGCCGCCACCACTCTCTCCCCCCCCGCCGCCTCCACTGTCTCTCCCCCCCGCCGCCACTGTCTCTCCCCCCCGCCATCACTGTCTCCCCTTCCCTCCACCCCCCACCACTCTCTCTTTTCTTCCCTCTGTGCTTGCGCTCTCTCTTTTCCTGTGTGCTCGCTCTCTCTTTCCCTGTGTGCTCGCTCTCTCTTTCCCTGTGTGCTCGCTCTCTCTTTCCCTGTGTGCTTGCACGCTCTCTCTCTTTCCCTGTGTGCTTGCGCGCTCTCTCCCTTTCCCTGTGTGCTCGCTCTCTCTCTCTTTCCCTGTGTTCTCACTCTCTCTCTTTCCCTGTGTGCTCACTCTCTCTCCCTCTGGGCTCTCTCTTTCTCTCTCTTTCTCTCTGTGCTCTCTTTCTCTCTCTTTCCCTCTCTCTCTTTCCTTCGGCGCTCTCTCTCTCTTTCCCTCGGCGCTCTCTCTTTCTCTTTCCCTCTGCGCTCTCTCTCTTTCCTTCGGCACTCTCTCTCTTTCCTTCGGCGCTCTCTCTCTCTTTTCCTCTACGCTCTCTCTCTTTTCCTCTGCGCTCACTCTCTTTTCCTCTGCGCTCACTCTCTTTTCCTCTGCGCTCACTCTCTTTCCCTCTGCGCTCATTCTCTTTCCCTCTGCGCTCACTCTCTTTTCCTCTGCGCTCTCTCTCTTTCCCACTGCGCTCTCTCTCTTTCCCACTGCGCTCTCTCTCTCTTTCCCACTGCGCTCTCTCTCTCTCTTTCCCACTGCGCTCTCTCTCTCTTTCCCTCTGCGCTCTCGCTCTCTTTCCCTCTGCGCTCTCGCTCTCTTTCCCTCTGCGCTCTCGCTCTCTTTCCCTCTGCGCTCTCGCTCTCTTTCCCTCTGCGCTCTCGCTCTCTTTCCCTCTGCGCTCTCGCTCTCTTTCCCTCTGCGCTCTCGCTCTCTTTCCCTCTGCGCTCTCGCTCTCTTTCCCACTGCGCTCTCGTTCTCTTTCCCACTGCGCTCTCGCTCTCTTTTTCTTTCCCTCAGCGCTCTCTCTTTCTCTCCTTCGGTGCTCGCTCTCTCTCTGTTCTCTCTCTCTCCCTCTTTCCCTCTGTGCTCTCTCTCTCCCTCTTTCCCTCTGTGTGCTCTCTCTCTCTCTTTAGGCGCTCTCTCTCTCTTTCCTTCGGCGCTCTTTCTCTCTCTCTCTCTCTTTCCCTCGGCGCTCACTCTCTTTCCCTCGGCTCTCTCTCTCTCTTTCCCTCTTCTCTCGCTCTCTTTCCCCTGCTCTCTCTCTCTTTCCCACTGCGCTCTCGCTCTCTTTCCCACTGCGCTCTTGATCTCGTTTCCCACTGCGCTCTCTTTCCCACTGCGCTCTCTTTCCCACTGCGCTCTCGCTCTCTTTCCCACTGCGCTCTCGCTCTCTTTCCCACTGCGCTCTCGCTCTCTTTCCCACTGCGCTCTCGCTCTCTTTTTCTTTCCCTCAGCGCTCTCTCTTTCTCTCCTTCGGTGCTCGCTCTCTCTCTCTCTGTTCTCTCTCTCTCCCTCTTTCCCTCTGTGCTCTCTCTCTCCCTCTTTCCCTCTGTGTGCTCTCTCTCTTTAGGCGCTCTCTCTCTCTCTTTCCTTCGGCGCTCTTTCTCTCTCTCTCTTTCCCTCGGCGCTCACTCTCTTTCCCTCGGCTCTCTCTCTCTTTCCCTCTTCTCTCGCTCTCTTTCCCCTGCTCTCTCTCTCTTTCCCACTGCGCTCTCGCTCTCTTTCCCACTGCGCTCTCGATCTCGTTTCCCACTGCGCTCTCTTTCCCACTGCGCTCTCTTTCCCACTGCGCTCTCGCTCTCTTTCCCACTGCGCTCTCGCTCTCTTTCCCACTGCGCTCTCGCTCTCTTTCCCACTGCGCTCTCGCTCTCTTTTTCTTTCCCTCAGCGCTCTCTCTTTCTCTCCTTCGGTGCTCGCTCTCTCTCTCTCTGTTCTCTCTCTCTCCCTCTTTCCCTCTGTGCTCTCTCTCTCCCTCTTTCCCTCTGTGTGCTCTCTCTCTTTAGGCGCTCTCTCTCTCTCTTTCCTTCGGCGCTCTTTCTCTCTCTCTCTCTCTTTCCCTCGGCGCTCACTCTCTTTCCCTCGGCTCTCTCTCTCTCTTTCCCTCTTCTCTCGCTCTCTTTCCCCTGCTCTCTCTCTCTTTCCCACTGCGCTCTCGCTCTCTTTCCCACTGCGCTCTTGATCTCGTTTCCCACTGCGCTCTCTTTCCCACTGCGCTCTCTTTCCCACTGCGCTCTCTTTCCCACTGCGCTCTCTTTCCCACTGCGCTCTCTTTCCCACTGCGCTCTCTTTCCCACTGCGCTCTCGCCTCCCTCTGCGCTCTCTCGCCTCCCTCTGCGCTCTCGCGCTCTCTCTCTCTCGCCTCCCTCTGCGCTCTCGTGCTCTCTCTCTCTCGCCTCCCTCTGCGCTCTTGCGCTCTCTCTCTCGCCTCCCTCTGCGCTCTTGCGCTCTCTCTCTCGCCTCCCTCTGCGCTCTCGCGCTCTCTCGCCTCCCTCTGCGCTCTCGCGCTCTCTCGCCTCCCTCTGCGCTCTCGCGCTCTCTCTCGCCTCCCTCTGCGCTCTCGCGCTCTCTCTCTCTCGCCTCCCTCTGCGCTCTCGTGCTCTCTCTCTCGCCTCCCTCTGCGCTCTCGCGCTCTCTCTCGCCTCCCTCTGCGCTCTCTCTCTCTCGCCTCCCTCTGCGCTCTCTCTCTCGCCTCCCTCTGCGCTCTCTCTCCCCTCCCTCTGCGCTCTCGCTCTCTCTCTCGCCTCCCTCTGTGCTCTCGCGCTCTCTCTCTCTCGCCTCCCTCTGTGCTGTCGCGCTCTCTCTCTCTCTCGTCTCCCTCCGTGCTCTCTTCCCCCACGTCCCCTCTCTGTGCTCTCTCCCTGCCCTAACTCCCTCGCTCTCTCTGTTAGGGTGACTCTAAGCAGATCGCATTGGCTCTGCAGCAGCCCCATCAGGCCAATACCACCATGGGGCAGCCGGTCAAGATGGTGACCATCCAGCTGCAGGTCCAACAGGTCGCCGATGGGCAGAAGTTTCAGATCGTGCATCAGACGCCAGGGAGTGTGACCCTCACCGCTGGGGGGCAACAAACATATGTGGTGCAGACACTGTCTGCCCCTCCCAAGGTTGTCCAGCAGCCGCAGGTGAGTGACACTCATGGTGGCATCTCTGTGGCTGTGCACAGGCACACCTGGCATTTCTCAGGCAGGTCAGCTGAGGACACATCTCCTTCGTACATATTGTACACCGATACAGCACCTGGGCTCAGGAGACGGGTAAATGGCTTTAGATTCAGGCTGTTTAGATCTCCAGCTTGGCACGTGATCTAGAGCCTGGGCATGGGGCACGGAGCTGGGCAGTATGATTTGTGCCAATCTTAGTAGCACCTACAGTATCATACTGTAGAGAACAGTTTCTACGACGCAGACCTAAAAAATCTACCTGGATAAACAGAGCACAGCAGGGGAGTTCTGGGATTTGTAGAATGAACTATTTCAGAGCAAACACCTCAGGGTGGACATGTTGTAACTCTCCCTCTTGTCTCAGGCACGATCTTCTCAGAGCTCCACCGCAGGCCAGTTCCCGTGGAGGGTTGGAGGCCAAAGAGGTACGTTACACATGACAATCTGGCAGTCTTCCACCCTGTAAAGCATTAGACGAGAGGCTGAACTTGCTGGCTTCAATACAGCTTGAAATGCACATTTAATAGCTCATCAATAGATGGGGCATATACCCTCCCATCAGTCCCTTCTGTCACTGTCGCCCTTCTCTATATCACTTTTCTCTGTGTCACTGTGCAGTGGAAGGACAGATGATGTGTGCCGTAAGTCCCTTCCTACTGTGTCTTCTACTTAATGAAGACCCGAAGGACATAGGAATGCCACATTCTGGGTGGGAAATATTGAGTGGGAGTCAAGTCCTTTTGTCCTTGCGAACTTGCAGTGCAAGGAACATGGTGTGGGTCATAGGTCCCTTTTCTGTGTCCTTTACATAGGATGGTCCCTGTTTGGCCATAGGTAATTTTGAGGAGCGACAGACTTGATGGGTTCCAGCTCCCTTATCATGGTGGGGGTGGGGGGATGTGTTATGTTTGGCTTAACCTTTATGTTGATCCTTTCTATTCCTGAGTGTCTGTATTCCTCCTGACAGAGAGTGATTCCCGTAAGATAGACCCCCAGAAGCAACAGGAGAAGGCCAACCGCATTGTGGCTGAGGCCATCGCCAAGGCCCGGGCCCGGGGGGAGCAGAACATTCCTCGTGTCCTGAATGAGGACGAGCTGCCCATCATCAAAGCCTATGACGGGACAAAATGGAAGAGGAAAAAGAAGAGGGTTGAGGCTGGGGCCAAGCCCAGGTGAGGCTTCCACCAGTTTATGGGGACAGAAAGTGCGGTGTTAACCTTTTCATTGCCAGGGATTTAATATGCTCCTGATTCATATGAGGAGTGGCAAAGAGTAAAGCCCTCATATCTCAGCTGAGAGGAGGTTTCTAATTCAGTTTACAATGCAGGGAAAGGAAGTTATTGCTAATTAATTTGAAAACAAATCTCTTGTCTTCACGCAGTACTATCAGACCCATAGTGCGGAGGAAGAGGAAACGGGACCTGTCTTCAGATAGCTCTGACTCCGAAGAGATTCCAGATCAAACCTCCCCCGCAGAGAACAGAGACGGCGTCCAGGTACTGTCCTGGAAGGTGGAGCACAGAGAGTGGCACATGTGTGTTTATCTGTGAGAGACTAGCGTTCTAAAAGTGAGGAAGGGGAGAAGTTTTTAGCATCTGGGAAAGAGTATGGTTATCTGAGGCCGGAAGAAATATATTTAATGGAGAGTGAGAGAAATGCAGTAACGTCAAGAGTAAGTTTGTCTCCGTTAGGGCGAGAATTCCAGAAAAAAATACCAAGCAAACTCAAAAAAACAGCTGACAAAATGCAATTTCATTTAGTACCAAAATCACACAAGTTTAATTTAACCTGTGTGAGACGATAAAACAGAAGGAGAGGGGAGCAAAGGAAGAAATCAGCAAAAATATGTATAATACAAACTTGCTCAGTCAAAACTACAATGGACAGGGATATAAATATGTAGACACTACTTACTGTAACGCGTAGCTCACCACAAACGAAGCGCGACCGCTGTGCTGAAGTAGGGAATTGGTTAACGCCGACCCACAGCCACGCGGGCGCGCCTAGGATGTAGAGTAGTCATTCAAGCCAGGTCAGGGTTATAGATTGGAGATTAGTGTTTGTACTTGCCAGGTCTGGAGTGGAGAGTTGCGGACCGTCGGAGTGCGTAGCCAAGTTCAGGGTTGGAGAATATCGGATAGTCGGGGTACGTAGCCAGGTTCAGGATAGGAGAGTATCGGATCGTTGGAGTACTTAGCCAAGGTCAGGACAGGAGACAGGAGAATGGTCGTACGAACCCGGATCAGGAGAGGAGAGGTGCGGAATCCAAAGACAAGCTAGGTAGGCAACAAGAGGTTAACAGCAAAGCAAGGCAATGTCTCAGGTACTGGAATGCAGCAAAGCACGGCGTCACACTAGACTATGCTCAGCAAGGATTGAAAGCAGACTGAAGGCATATAAAGGTAGGGCCTCCAATAGCCAGCCAGGGCGGAACCAGGAAGTAAACACTGATAGGCTGCTGGTGCACACAGGTGTGCCCTATGACACAGCCTAATCGGGGATGGGGGCGAAACTGTCGGCGCGTGTCACGGAGGTTAGGGGGCGGAGCTTGGAGCGCACGTCACGCCCACGCTGGTCCTGTCCACCAGAGCGGGGGCGGGACTTATACCGCGTGTCAGCAGGGAGGCTGACCGAATGCACCTGTCGTGCGTCAGAGGGGGGGGCGGGGTCAGAATACGCGGGTGGGGAATCAGGCCGAGCAATGTGCGCATGCGCGTACTGGGACCACGAGACCGCGCATCCTGAGTGTCCGCCACGGAAGGCTTGTTGGGATGAGGAGATGGTTTGCGACTGCCAGGATGGCGAATCCTCACAGTACCCCCCCTTTAGGAGCGACCTCCGGGCGACTCCACGATGGTTTCTTTGGAATTTTGCCGTGGAACATATGAACCAGTTTGGCTGCGTGAACCCGGTGACTCGGAATCCAGGACCTCTCCTCCGGACCGAACCCTCTCCAATGCACCAGATAGTGCAGCGAACCTCTGGAGATCTTAGAGTCAAGGATAGATTGGATCTCGTATTCAGGTTGTCCTTGAACAATGAGGGGAGAGGTGGGGGCCACTGGAACTGGAAAGGCATTCTGGACCACCGGTTTGAGAAGAGAAACATGAAATACAGAGGGGATTTTCATGGAATGAGGGAGAGCGAGACGGTATGCCACCGGATTGATCCTTTCGGAAATACAAAGGGTCCAAGAAATCTAGGTGCGAACTTCATAGAGGGTACCTTCAGCCTGATGTTCCTGGATGACAACCAGACCTTGTCACCAGGTTTAAGGTCCAGAGCAGGTCTGCGGTGACGATCTGCCTGATTCTTTTGCCTATTGACTGCTTGCCTGATGTTGACCTGGATCTTTTTACATAGGTCTTGTAAGGTTTTTATCCTGTCATCCGCCGCTGAGACCCCTGAGGAAGGTAAAACAAGAGGAAGAGTGGAAGGGTTGAATCCGTAATTTACAAAGAACGGAGACTCCAGGGTAGAACTGCTTTGTGCGTTATTGTGGGCGAATTCTGCCCAGGGTAAGAGTTCAGCCCAGTCATCTTGGGTATCTGACGTAAAACAACGTAGATACTGTTCAAGGGACTGGTTGGTCCTCTCCGTTTGACCATTGGTCTGTGGGTAGTATCCCGACGAGAAATGGAGGGCGATACCTTACTGGAGACAAAACGAGCGCCAGAAGCGAGAAATGAATTGCGATTCTCTATCTGAAACAATTCATTTCAAACAAGGGTACTCAATGTAACGAAAGATCTCCC
This sequence comes from Ascaphus truei, assembly GCF_040206685.1. NCBI lineage: Eukaryota > Metazoa > Chordata > Amphibia > Anura > Ascaphidae > Ascaphus > Ascaphus truei. The sequence goes on from NC_134495.1 coordinate 46,476,410, forward strand.
TGATGAAGATGTCCGCTAATCTGGGAGAATTGGGCAGACCCTTGAGGGATATGAAATGGGCCTGCTTCGAGAAACAGTCTACTACAACAAGAATCGTGTCCATACCCTTGGAACTAGGCAAGTCCACAATTAAATCCATAGACAAGTGTGTCCATGGCCGATCCGGAACAAGTAGTGGTTGAAGGAGACCTGCAGGAGGTATCCTGGGTGTTTTAGTCGTAGGGCACGGAGCTACAATTTTTTTTATGTCTTTTTGCATTCCTGGCCACCAAAAGGTGCGAGAGATGAGATCCAAGGTCCTTTTGGTGCCGGGGTTGCCTACAGATTTGGACGAATGACTTCATTCAAGGACCTTCTTACGGTGTAGGAGTGAAGTGTAGAAGTGATCCTGCGGAGGCGAGATGCTAGGGGGGATATGGCTTTGTTGACTGACAATGTCTTTGAGCGCTCCAAATGATGTGGCCGAGAATACATTTGGGCTGTAAAATGGTTTTTTGTTGATCCTCAGTCTTGTCGTCCAAGGAAAATTGTTGAGAAAGAGCTTCAGCTTCAATATTCTTGGATCCGTTAAGGTAGGAAATTATGAAATTAAACCTGGAAGAAAACAGTGACCATATGGCTGGACGAGCTGCCAGATCGCGTGCGCCTTCAATGTAAAGCAAGTTCTTATGATCCGTGAGGATGGTTATCGAATCTTCAGTGCCCTCAAGCAAATGTCTCCATTCTTCGAGAGCCAGCTTCATAGCCAAGAGTTCCCGGTTCCTAACATCGTAGTTGCATTGGGCCGGAGAATTTTTTTTCGAAAAAAATGCACAAGGATGCAACCTGGACAGGGAATTCTTCGTTTGGGACAGAACAGCGCCTACGCCCACATCTGAGGCGTCGACCTCAAATGTAAATGGGAGTTTGGGATCAGGATGAATGAGAATGGCGGCAGATACAAAGGCTTTTTTGAGACGAGCGAAAGACTGGAGAGCAGCAGCGGACCAAAAAGCAGGGTCCGCTCCCTTCTTGGTTAATTCCGTAAGTGGAGCCACTAGAGAAGAACATTTTTTGGATAAACCTACAGTGATAGTTTGAGAATCCAAGGAAGCGTTTTATTGCTTTCAGGGTGGTAGGTTGTGGCCAATCTAGGACGGCTTTGACCTTGGCATGATCCATGTATCAGAAATGATGTTGCCCAGAAAAATTGTGGATGTTTGAAAATTACATTTTTCCAGTTTAGCAAAAAGTTTGTTCTGGCGTAAGCGAAGGAGCACCTGTTTTACATGAGTTCCTGTCTGGATTTAGAGAAAATCAAAATGTCATCAAGATAAACGATTACAAAAGAGTTGAGGAGGTCCCTGAAAACTTCATTTACGAAATCCTGAAATACGGCTGGGGCATTGCACAGACCAAAAGGCATGACCAAGTACTCATAATGTCCATCTCTGGTGTTGAAAGCCGTCTTCCATTCATCACCCTGACGGAACCTGACAATATTATAGGCACTTCGTAAATCCAACTTAGAAAAAATACTAGCCCCTTTAATCTATCAAACAGTTCAGAAATGAGGGGAAAGGGATAGCGATATTTGACGATGATTTTGTTAAGGGACCGTTAGTCTATGCAAGGGCGTAAGGACCCGTCCTTCTTCTTCACAAAGAAAAACCCTGTGCCCGCAGGAGAGGTGGATTTGCGTATAAACCCCTTCTGTAAGTTCTCCGCAATATACTCCCTCATTGCCTTGGTCTCGGGCATAGACAATGGATAGGAATTCCCTCTGGGAGGTGTAGTGCCTGGAAGCAGATCGATGGGACAATCGAATGGGCGGTGAGGGGGACGAATCTCCGATCTGACCTTATCGAAGACATCCCGAAACTCAGCGTACTCGTCTGGCAATTATACCTTCTCCTCGGACACGGTGGTACCCCCGATGCTGCTTGCTTCCAGAATGCAGTTTTTATGGCAAAAGGCGCTCCATTGGATGGGCTCCATGTTGAGCCAATCAACCCGAGGGTTGTGAATCTGTAGCCAGGGCAGCCCGAGGATCACGCTGATGGAAGGTGTATGGATAACATTGAATTGGATCTTTTCCAGGTGTGTGTCTTGTACCTTGAGTTGGAGCACCTCTGTCTCCAAGGAGATGAACGCCGGCTGCAGAGGTCTTCCATCAATGGATTTAAGAGCGATAGGCTTCTTTCTGTGCCTGGTCGGAACCAGATGGCGTTCTGCGAAAGCTTGATCTATGAAGTTCCCTCCGGCACCTGAATCGAGAAAAGCAAGCGTAGATACTTGAAAGCCCTCCCCATAGTGTGTAATGGGGACGGGTTGTCAGTAGAAATAGGGGCGAGAGAAAGCGTTCCCAATAAAGACTCCCCCAGGTCTCATGGGAACTTTGCGTTTCCTGACTTTTGGGACAAAAATAGTCAAAATGTTCAGAAACACCACAGTAAAGACATAGGCCAGCGTTTTTGCGTCGTAGTTTCTCCGATTTGGAAAGGCTAGTACCCCCTAATTGCATAGGTACGGATGTATCCGGGGAAGAAACCTCAGCTGGGCTCACCTGACCGGGACTGATCCGGGATGGAATGGTACGATGGTGAACCTTCTCTGAACGTCTATCCACCTTGATACATACGGCAATGAGCTCCTCCAAATCGGTGGGTCGATCGTAGGCTGCCAACTCGTCCTTCAAGGCTTCCGATAAACCTTGCCAAAAGGATACGGCCAGAGCTACATCGTTCCAGTCGGTCTCTGCAGCTATAGTTCTAAACTCATGAGCGTATTTGGCGACTGAACGACTGCGTTGGGAAACATGAAATAGTGCAGAGGAAGCACATACCTTACGACCGGGCGTATCAAACACTTTCCGGAATTCCCGGGCCAAGGCTCCGATATCCTGTGTGAGGTCGGATCTTTTGCTCCCAGATGGGAAAGGCCCAGGCAAGGGCGTCATCTACAAGGAGAGAAAAAATGTACGCCACCTTGGCATGGGGGTGCAGTAAAGTGTGAAGGATTCATTTCAAATTCTATAAAGCATTGATTCAAAAAACCCCGGCATTCATGAGGGTCGCCCCCATAACGGTTGGGGGTAGGTAAACGAGGTTCTTGAGAGAGAGAGGCAAACCTGGAGTACTGGGAACATCAGGGACAGCAGGTACGAGAGGAGAGCATGGTTTGCTCGCTACCCACAATTTTTTCTTCTAAGGTAGTCGGGTAGCTTGTGTATGTGCGCTGGACTCTTCCTACCTCAGCGGGGTTAATAGTTTGTGTGGTTGAGCATACTGTAACGCGTAGCTCACCACATACGAAGCGCGACCGCGGTGCTGAGGTAGGGAATTGGTTAACGCCGACCCACAGCCACGCGGGCGCGCCTAGGATGTAGAGTAGTCATTCAAGCCAGGTCAGGGTTATAGATTGGAGAATAGTGTTTGTACTTGCCAGGTCTGCAGTGGAGATTTGCGGATCGTCGGAGTGCGTAGCCAAGTTCAGGGTTGGAGAATATCGGATAGACGGGGTACGTAGCCAGGTTCAGGATAGGAGAGTATCGGATCGTTGGAGTACTTAGCCAAGGTCAGGACAGGAGACAGGAGAATGGTTGTACGAAGCCGGATCAGGAGAGGAGAGGTGCGGAATCCAAAGAAAAGCTAGGTAGGCAACAAGAGGTTAATGGCAAGGCAAGGTCTCAGGTACTGGATTGCAGCAAGGCACGGCGTCGCACTAGACTATGCTCAGCAAGGATTGAAAGCAGACTGAAGGCATATAAAGGCAGGGTCTCCAATAGCCAGCCAGGGCGGAACCAGGAAGTAAACACCGATAGGCTGCTCGTGCACACAGGTGTGCCCTATGACACAGCCTAATCAGGGATGGGAGCGGAACTGCTAGCGCGCCGACCCACGCGCGTCACAGAGGTCAGGGGGCGGAGCTTGGAGCACTTGTCACTCACGCCGATACTGAGTGTCTTTAGAGCAAGAGGGGACAAGACCCATTGCGCGCTGATCCACGTGCGTCACGGAGGTCCGGGGGCGGAGCCGAGAGCGAGCGTCACTTCCACGCCAATGCTGTCCATCACCAGAGCAGGGGCGGGGCTTATATCGCATGTCACCAGGGAGGCTGACCGAACACACCCGTTGTGCGTCAGTGTGGGGGGCGGGGTCAGAATCCGCGGACGGGGAATCGGGCCGCGCAAGTTCCGCGCGCGTACTGAGACCACGAGACTGCTTATCCTGAGTGTCCGTCACGGAAGGCTTGTTGGGGTGAGGAGACGGTTTGCGACTGCCAGGATGGCGAATCCTCACACTTACACGGCCATGTGTAAGTACAGGCACATAAAAAGTTCTTTCAGAGACAGCCTCCTATTTCAGTTTGATGAGCTTCTATGGGCGTTCTCCATGATTCATACTGTTCTAATAGCCAAATGGCTGGATGGCGTCACTTCCACGTATCTCCGCCGAATTTGAATGGGATATATGGGGCGTTTGTTCAGATTCGCAATATAACATTTATTCATAATAAAAGCACATTCACACTTACATATATGAAAGTCCGTATCAGCAACCACAGGAATCCGGATCCACTCTCGCAGTGTAAAGTCCCTACTACTGCGTCTGGTGGAGAGAGACTGCTCAGATGGAATAACGAGTGTTCCCGGGTAGCTACGGAAGCCGCCTTGGGACAAACTAGGACAGTTTCGAGCAACGTGCTTCGCCATCTACCGCGGCTTCGTCAGGCTCATTTTTTCTTGTGGAATTACTAGCCTTCGCTAGTCTCTAACCGCTACAGTAATATTGTATTTTTACATTGCTACACATCTTCTCTCCCCACTCACCCTTCACAGAGTTAGCGCCTTAGTCCCGCCTTGTTAACCTGTGTGAGCCGTCTGTAGAATAATTATCCATAGTTCCTTAACCCATTCAAAGGCATTTCCTCAGTTCCCAACATTATTATATGAACGATCTATTGTCTTCCATTTCCAGAAAATGTGTCTACTCACATTATAAGAGAGCACATGAAGTCACATAACATTTCAGGCCTGATGGTCCCTCAGATAGATGCAGTGAGAGGTACACGTATGTTGAGCAGACAGGAAGAAGAGACACTTAAGTTGACAGAGACATGGTACAGTGAGCGTCAGGCACGTGTGTGTGTGTTGTGGGGAGAGCACGGCTTGTGTTGGTGATGTTAAACATTGAGTGGCTGTTGGTCTAGATTGTCCATCTTGTCTTACAGAAGAGACGCTCGAACCGTCTGGTGACTCGTAAGAACTACGCGGAAGACCTTGACATCAAGATGACGGATGACGAAGATGATGAGAAGGTGGGTGTAATGGGGCTGGGGAAGGCCATCCTGCTGCATGAACCCATGCTAGTCCCTGAGAAAGTCGCCATACCGTCGTTCAAGTTCTTTGTGGTGAGAGGACGGTGCTGGGTGAGAGGAGAGTGTCCAGGAACCCACCTTTGTGTCCGTTCCCCTTTGGCACAGGCGCAGCCGTATAATTCTAGATCCGTTTTCATTGCCTCAACCAAGTTGGCTGAGATCTGGAGATTATTTTCCTTTTGCCTCTAGCAAGATGTCCAGAAACAGGAACTAGCCTCATTTGCGCAGAACTAAGATGGAGATTGGTCATTGGCTATACCTGTCCTAGGCCCTTTATATAGCAACCATTTGCAACCAGCCAGTGCCTTAGCAAGGTGTCTGTTCCCTTGGAGTTTGCTTTTGTTCTTTCATGATTAATATTTAGACCTTGGATCGCCTTGACTTCGCCTTGCCCTGACCCTTTGCCTGGATTCAGATTCTCCCTTTGCTTTCTGCCTGCCCTGATCTTGAACCGTGAACCCGGCTATGATTTCTGCACAATGCTCTTACCTTGGCTTGTAACCCTGATTTGCTGCATCTTATCGGGGCTCATCCATTTCTACCATTCTGCCTCAGCCCTGTTGGTTGGCTTCTTGGTCCGAGATGAGCACTGTCACATTTTGCTCGGGCCATGGACCCCGCTGAGGTAGAGAAGGGCATGTCAGCTTAAAGGCGGTTTATTACAAGATCACGGGAAGGGTTTGTCTCATTAGGACCAGCAATAGGCTACGATCGCCACATTGTTGCAAGCCATTTCAACCCTCCTTGACGCTCTACGACGGTTCCTGCTCCTTTTACCGCCTCCTGTGGCTTTGCTTACGGTCCCTATATCCCTGTTTCTCATACTCCGTGAACCATGTTTCCCAGCTCCACAGCGCTATGGAGGAAATCCAGTTGCATACAGAGGTTTCCTAAACCAGTGTGCCATACATTTCGAGCTGCAACCATCAATGTTGGCCACCCATCGCTCAATAATGGCATGCATCATATGAGGCCTTGGCATGGGCACTTGGCCAATGGAGACAGCTTCACTGTAGGTACTTTCAACCTGATATTTTTAGTCAACAGCCAGACCTTGTCTCCGGGGTTATATATGTCACGCTTGTGCTCCTACACATAAGTGCAGAGAAAGAAAGAGACCCGATAGCGAGGTGGGAAATCCGCAGGAGAGACGAAAGGGAGTAAGTTGCCACGCAGCTGGGGATCGGCGCACGTGAGCGCGCCACGCGCATGAGAATGCGAGACGCGTCCGGAGGTGCGGAGCCAAGCTCAGAGACACGACTAACCCAGCTGCATGTGTGTGCATGCTCTGGCAGCAGAGCGGGGATGCGCGTGTTCTCAGGCTCCAACGCGGGGGAAAACCAACGCTTCAGCACAGGAGTCTGGAACGGGAACCAGGAACTAGGAACATGAACATGGAAGGAGCCGGGGAGGTAGAGTCCAGAGTACAAGGTAACATCCACAAGGGAATGGCTTCTTGGAGGACATCCAGCCTCCTTAAAGGCATGGTGCCAGAAACAGCAGCGAAACTAAATATAACATAAGAGTTCTTAGTCTAATCCGTTGGCCAAGGAATTATAAGCCTGCTACCACGTCAAGGTGAACCCTACTAAGCAGGTTTTACACTACCCGACAGTAAACTAACCTCAGTAGTATATGAGTGACTGTTCCAGAATCCAAAGGAGATGAGTAAAGGTCCCAAGGAGGTCCAGGCAGGAACAGCATGCGATGGTAGTACTAGCAGGCACCAGGGCAGGCAGCAAATGACTAATAGCAATGAGAAAGTCAAAGAGAGGCTTACTTCCTGTCAGGAGGAAGAGGGCAGGATTTGCCAGGAAGCAAGATGGCGTCGTTTGCTTCAGAATCCTTAAAGACACAAGATCTTGACTCGCAGCTAGAGGGCGGCGATCAGAAGTAAACAGGTAAGGAAGAAACACGCCGCAGGGGGCGTGTTCCGCGCATCGTTACAATATACCAGGGCAGCATGATGATGCCAGTCAGCTTCCCTCTTCTCTGTGGTCACCTCTCGCTCAAGGTTTTACTGGATCCTCCATAGGTTTTGTAGCTGCTGAATTTGGTTATCCACGGCTGGGACCCCAGACACAGCCCCGGGGCGAAGGAAGTGCAGAGGAATGTGTGACGGTAACTTTGTGACAGGCTATAATAATACACCAAAAATATACCTGGGTTGAACTGAACGAGGCTTAGATATGATAAAATATAATTTATTCCTTGAAAAAGGTGAACACACGAGATTATACAAATAACAGACAAAATATAGGCACTTACTTAAAGGTTAGGACAAGAAAGCCATCAGAATACAGGATGGGCCATTTCTTCCATAATTCAGGTTCAGATGTGGACATCACGACAATACATGAAGACCATGCATGAAGACAATTGAGTAAGGGGTGAATCTGATTTATATACCATTTCAGGTCTTTACTCTTAACCCTAGGCACCGAGCTGGCTAGGAAAATCTCTTTGAAGTAGATTTTGCCTTCCCTTGTAAGTGTGAAGTACGACACTTAAAAACACTCAGTTCCTTTGTTCCTGACTCTAGTATAAACAATCAGGACAGTTAACTTCTGGTCACAGGGCTATGCTAAATCTTCAGGATGCCCTTCCTGCCCTATTAGCATAGCAGATGGAGTCTGCATTTTCAGAGCAGATCCAAAATACCATATACACTTTAATATCTTCACATATTAATAAGTTCCGTTCTGGTGGGTCCAGTGGGTCGAAATCTGCCAGTTTTTAATGCCTACAGTGACCCTACATATTGGCCAAATTTCAACTCTACGACCTCCAGAACCGGAGATACAGAAATGCACTTTAACACATTTTTAAAATACAGGATTCGTCCCTTTAATTTTAATTGAAATCAACGGGGTCCGCCGCCATAGCGTTGAATGGGGGGCTCCGCCGTTGCCGTCAATGGGGTTCCCCGCCATAGGCTTTCAATGGGGTAACCGCCGCCATTGAAGTCTATGGGAAAACCCACAAATCTTTACCTTCGCCCACACTCCGTCTGGTTGATCGGAGGGGCCTGGGAATGGCCATGCATTAAAGCCGGAACCTTGGCTACATGCCACCCAAATCCCATCCCTCTGGTCATTTCAGAACCGTAGATATGGACTTACATTTTTCAGCATTTCACACTTATTCGTTTTTACGTCACACGGCTTTTCCCCACTGGAATCGATGGCCGGCGCCGCCATAGACAATGCATGGCGCACGCCGCCTTTAGATTCAATGGGACCTCCGCTCCGCCATTGAAGTCAATGGCACGACCCTCCTTCTCCACTCCACCCCTTACGGGGGTCTCTCATTCCTGGACCCGGTGTGGATCGTGTGTGGGGGTTCCTAGGAGCTAGGGGCAAAAATAACTTTATTCCCAGGGGCCCTAGAACCTAAGATCCCCATGCCAATTGTCTTTGAACTTGACCGAAGTGATTAAACTCTTTTCAAAGACATTGTATCCGCTTTTGCGGTCTGCGGTTTGGATGACTGCCAACCTGTTCCTCGAGGCCGGCGTTGAGGAATCTTCATTGAAGTCAATGAGCCCATTGACTTAAAATGGGAAACCGCCGCTCCTCCTCTCGGACGCCACCTGCTGGTCGTCGCTGGAAAACAGGTCCAAAACCGCTACTTCTGCCATTAGAACGCATGGAGTCTCAATGGCGACCTATGGAAGGCTGCAAAATGGAGCCGGAAAAGGCGGGAAAAGGGAACAAAGGAATATAATCACTAAATTAACATTAACCCCTTCCCTCCCGCATCAACCCTAGTGTATGTGTGAGTGCAAACACCAGGATGAGACATTACATTTATACAGGGGAATAAACATTTGGATACTGAAGCCAAGTAAAAACATTACTGGACCTCAGTCCAGTTAACCCCTTGCTTCCCAGGTGAGAGTAGGGGGTGGCCAAATGGGGTGTAACCCCTTTAATCCCGGGCCAAATCCCCTCTCTCATGACAGAATGAAACCCAAATTTGAAAAAAACTGCGATTCCTGCGACGACTCGCTCCATAGGTTATTATTGGAGAACAATATATCTGTCCATTCGTCCTGAGTCGGACATAAAACAGCAGATGAATTGTTAGAGGGACTGGTTCAACTGCTCCGTCTGTCCATTCGACTGGGAGTGATAGGCGGACGAGAAGTGCAGCGAAACTCCCAAGTTGCAGACAAAAGGCCCGCAAGAACTTGGAGATGAATTGTGACCCCTGATTTGAAACGATGACCTGTGGTGCCCCATGAAATCGTTAGATCTCCCGGATGAAGACCTCGGACAAGGTGAAAGCGTTGGGCAGGCCCCTCAAAGGGATGAAGTGAGCCTGTTTTGAAAATCGGTCCACCACCACTAGGATCGTGGTCATGCCCCTGGATAAGGGTAGCTTCACAATGAAATACATCGATATGTGGGTCCACGGACACTCCGGAATCAGAAGAGGCTGTAACTGGCCCATAGGATGACTCATTAGGCATCGTGGTGCAGACAGGACAAGCGGCCTTGAAAATCCGCACATCTTTCCAGATTCCAGGCCACCAAAATGACCGCTCCAAAAATTTGCAGTCCTCTTCCCCAGAATGCCCGGCGCTCTTGGAGCTATGACCCCATTCCAGGACCTTACGTCGAAAAGGCGTTGTGACGGTAAGGGGTAGCCAGCCTGCATATTAAAGGTTAAGTCCGACTGGTTACCCCTGAAAACTGTGGTTCCCTGTAGCTAAACAGCACCATAAGCGAAGGACCATGTAATGTAAAGTTAAAATGTCCCCTGCTTTTCCTATTTACATGCCCCCCCTTGTCCTGAAACTTCAGGAGTGTAAGTCTTGGATGGGATATTTTGGTAGAAATACTTAATTTGTTTGAAGGAGTTCGGGAGCCAGAGTTACCGGTAGTCCCCTAATTCTCCCCGGCGTGCAGGCATGATTTGCCGGTACGTGGGTTGAATTACACCGGGCCTAGCCAATGTCCCCCAGACTCCTGGTTTTCAAGCCCTGATATCGAGATCCCTTTCCATCAAAGGTATGGTTCTCCCCAAGTAATATTATGTATTAAACTATATTTTATTATGTTTGGGGCATTTTCTATAAATGTCTATTCAGTCAACCCGGGCATCCACATAGGTGCCGGGATGTCTGGATAGACATTGTAGCTCAAAGAGGAAATGGGATGTTGAGAGGTGTTGGGGTGCTAAGTGGCCGGGGCAGGGCAGAGTACTGGGTCTGGAGAACGGAGACCCCTGCTGGGAGGACACTCTGGTCTGCCAAACTCAGTTGAGCCTGTACAGCAGCAGGCAATGGGTTGACTGGGGGAAGCCGCAGACCGTAGACGCGTTTCCCATTGGTCAATCCGTATGTCCCGTCCACCCGGCATCCCGAGACGACTTGGCTCGACCCCTCCTCTGACGTCAGCCAAAGGACGAGCCCCTGTTCCTATTGGCTAGTGGGAGGGAATTCCCACGCTTTGATTGGTCGCTCCTCCTTTTTTCCATGCTGAAGATAGCTCAGCAGAGTGTATGTAAGGGGATGCACCAGTCAGAGAATCAAACGATCCGGGGGCTTGAGTCGATGACACGCGGGCGGGCATTTCAAAGTTGCTCCGTTACGAATAGCAGAGTAACCAGCTTCATTTTTGGAGCTAAGAAAACCTTTCCTGCAGAGACTAAGTCAAGCGCCAAGTCCAAGTTCTTATTTTAGAATGTAGCGGTCGCGGCTAAGGTTTTTATCCAAAAAGAGGACCAGGAAGCCCGGGTGGATATCGCGGTCAGGGTAAACTTTCCGAAGCAGGCGCCCGACACCTATTTGAGGCTAGTTTTCGCCCCCAGGCCCATAGGAAGTGTTTGTTTCCTCTGAATAAACCTCATTTTAATTTTTTTGCCTAGTAAATAATCCCGGTATAACTGTGTTAAAAATCCTGGTCTCCCGTGACAGGCGTGTGTACAAAGAGGTTGCCCTCAGGAATGTCGAGACCCTCTGTCTCCACTCTTGCAGAGCCATTTTAATTCCCAAAAGCTCCCGGTTGTAATTGCGCTCCGCCGGAGAGAATCTTTTTGAAAAAAACACACACGGATGTAATTTAGCCTTCTCGGCCTTCCGTTGGGAAAGCACAGCCCCTACCCCAACATGTGACACATCCACCTACAGGGTGATGGGTAGAGCGGGATCTGGGTGCACCAGGACTGGAGCCAATTTGAATGCCTTCTTAAGTCTATCGAAGGACATTAAAGCCTCAACTGACCATTGCGGAGAATCCGCAACTTTGCGGGTCAAAGCTGTCGTCGGAGCCAGGACTGAAGAAAAGTTCTTTATGAACCGACGGTAGTAATTCGCAAAACCCAGGAAATGCTGAATGGCCTTCAGGCCAATGGGAAGTGGCCACTATAGGAAAGCCTTGACTTTAGCTGGGTCCATAGCCAAACCAGTAGCCGAAATTAGGTACCCCAGGAAAGAAGTGCTGGACTGGTGGAACTGGCATTTTTTCTAGTTTCGCGAATAGATGGTTCTCCCATAGGCGTCTTAGGACTTAACGTGACCTAGATGTCCCTGCAATGATTTGTCAAAAATCAAGATGTCATGCAGATACACGATAACGTATTTGTCAAGAAGATCCTGGACGATTTCATTAACGAAGTTCTGGACTGCTGCCGGAGCGTTAAACCGCTCGAAACGGCATGACCAGCTACTTGTAGTGTCCATCACAAGTATTGAATGCCGTTTTCCACTCATTGCTCTGGAGAATACGGACTCAGTTATAAGCTCCTCGTAAATCCAGTTTGGTAAAAATGGACGCTCCTTGTAAGTTCGAAGATAAGGGGTAAAGGGTACCGTTTTGTTTTTTACCGTGATTTTGTTTAAGTTCCAGTAATCGGTATACGGCCGTCGTGACCGATCCCTTTTTTTTTTACGAAGAAGAAACCGGCCCTAGCAGGAGAAGACGACTTCCAGATGAAGTACCTCCTGAAGGTTCTCCTGAATGTACTTCATGGCACAGGTCTCCGGAAAGGACAGCTGATAGGAGGAACCCCTGGGGGGAACAGACCCGGGTAGTAGGTTGATGGAACAGTCAAAGGGCCTGTGCCGTGGAAGCTCCTCGGACTGGGCCTTGTCAAACACATCCCAGAAGGCGGCATAGTTCGTGTGAAGGTTGGACAAACTCTCCTCAGATGGTAGGATAATCCCTGAAAGAGTTTAGGACGGTACCGAGCAGGTCCCCAGGCAAATCGGATTTCTTTCGTATGATCCTTACCCGTCTAACTTTATCTGTGCCGTCTCCAGGGAGATGAAAGCCTGGTCAAAAAAGTTGCCATCTGACCCGGAGTCCAGGAAGGCCCGTGTCTTGATCACAAAGGATTCCCCTGGCTGGCCGATAGCTTGCATCCTCCAAGTTGCATCGGTTCCTCAGGCTCTGGGAAGTTGTCAGGAACGGAAGGTACAGAATGAGGTTGCAAAGATCGAACGCCGCCTCTGTGCTGTGCTCTCTTTCTCCATTTCTGTAGACGTTGATCCATGCGGATGCAGAGAGCAATAAGATCCTCCAACTCGGACGGCCGTTATAGCCCAGAAAGCTTGTCCTTGAGGTTCTCAGAGTCCCTGCCAGAAGACTGCGACAAGTACTTCTTTGTTCTCGGCGGCGAGAGTCTGGAACTCGATCGCGTAGCATGCAACTGAACGAGCACCTTGGAGATGTGCAGAAGGGACAAGGAAGCAGTCACCTTGCGTGCCGGTGTGTCGAAGATCCGCCGGAGCTCATGAGTAAATATTATTATTATTATTAGTGAGATCTGGTCTATGCTCCCAAATCGCCGAGGCCAAAGCGTCATCAATCAGGTGGGACATAATATACGCCACACGGGAACACTGTGAGATAAAACGGGAGGGTTATAGTTCAAATTGGATAGAACACTGATTTCAGAAAACCTCGACAGTCAAGTGGATCCCCGCCATAGCGATTAGGAGTGGGAAGTCATGGTTCTAAGGAGCAATGGGCGGCAACTGGTTCCATTAATACCGCTGTGGTGGGGGCAGGGGATGCCGCTGAATGCGGTACCTGGTCCGGTGCTGATTGTACGATGGTCTGGAGCAGATCCATCCGTCTCATTCTGATCCAAGTATGACTCCAGTTTCTGGAACAGGTTGGCATGCAGGGTGAGGACTCGACCCACTTCAACAGAGTCCATGTTTGCAGGGCTGACTGAGCATACTGTAATGGGTTGTATGATGCGCTGGGCCTTTCTGTTTTTGTTTGTATACTGTAATGGGTGTTCACCACAAACAGGATGGTACGGCGAGGCTTAGGTGGAGATGGAATATACCGACCTTGAGCTGCGAACCAGCTTCCGGATTGCGAGTTTCGTAGTCGTGGGTAGTCCGGTCGGGGTAGGAGAGGTGCGGATCGTAGGGGTCACTAGCTGGATCGAGGGTAGGAGAAGTCAGACAGAAGAAGGTGCATGGCGAGACAGTGCTTGCGACCAGAACAACAGCCCAAGTGATTATGCTCAGCCAACTTCCTGGTAGAAGAGCTGAGCCTAAATAGCAGGGTCGTCCAATCAGGCGCAGGGCTGCACAACAGACAGGAATCAGGATGGAGCCAATCAAGCGACTGGAGCTTGACGGGGGCGGAGACTGCGCCCGATCCATACAATACCATCTCTTCGAGCAGCGGAAGATTTCCCTTCTAGGATACATTATTTAGTCTGACGGCTTTGAAATGGATCCAGCAAAGGTCTCTGCTATCCTTGACTGGCCTAGTCCCACTGTCCTTAAACACATCCAAAGATTGTTGGGCTTCATGAATTCGCCTGTTCATCCGGAATTTCTCTCAGATTACGGCTCCCATAACGGCCCTCATGTATGTGGCAAGTCCTTCTCAATGGTCGCCAGAGGCCCTCACTGCCTTTCAAACACTCAAAACAATCTTCTCCACAGACACCATTTTGGTTCACCCAGGTCCTTCCAAGTCTTTTGTTCTCGAAGTGGATGCTGCTGACATTGGGTCTTCTCAGCCAGAAAACCCTGCAGGTCTTCCTGTACCCTCTAAGCTCCTTGTTCCCCCACGCTTTCATGAAGTGCTACGTTGGGGGAAAAGCTCTATGTTTACGGGACATTCGTACGAAAGGAAGACCTCAGACTTTCTTCTCCGTTTATTCTGGTGGCCAGAGATCCGCCATAATGTTAAGAAGTTGGTGGCACCCTGTACGTCTGCTCTCAGACCAAGGTACCCCGCGTATTGCCATATGGGTTACTACAAATGTTGACCGCTCCTGACCATTTATGGACTCATCTGGCCATTGACATAAACTACGCCATCCAGAAGTATGACAACTATCCTGGTTGTAGTGGACCTCTTCTCTAAACAGGCCCATTTTATTCCTGTAAGGAAATCATCTTCCACAGCGGAGCTTTCTGATATTTTCATCAAGAAGATCTTCAGGCTTCATGGAGTTCCGACAGGCATTGTCTCGGATAGGGTAGCTCAATTTTTGTTTTAAAAAATGTGGAGAGTGTTTTGTCTACACCTGGGTATTTCCTTACATCTCTTCTTAGCCTATCATCGCCAGAACAATGGCTCACAAAACGAACCAACTAGTCCCTAGAACAATACCTCAGGTTCTTGGTGTCTGATTTACAAGACGACTGGGTTGAGTTCGCCCGTAATTCTCTCATGAACCATCCTAACAGTTACCTTTCTTTTCTGCCCTTGGGTGTCATCCCGCGCCTCTGCCTAATTTCACCACTTATTCAGGGGTTTCACCTGTGAATCTGAAGATTCAGAACTGCTCCGAACTCTGGAAGGCGATTCAGTCCAACCTCCACAAAGCTGCACTTATGCAGAAGTCGTATGCCGATGAGCACAGGAGACCATCCCCAACTCGCCAACCTCAAAATGCCTTCATCCAAATTTATTGGCTCATACAGGATCAAGGATTAAATTTATCCTGTCTCTTTCGAACTAGAACTGCACTCCAAAATGAAGATTTCTCGTGTATTCTATGTCTGCCTACTCAAGCCATTAATCCAGATTTTCTTCTCCTCTCCTGCATCTACCCCTCCTTCCCTTTTGGTCAACGGGTATCAGGGGAGTAGTTTTCAGGCAGAGGTGACTATGGGCATGCTCCCCCTGGATCGTGAGAAAACTATCTACATTTCTGGGGAAGAGTGAAGACAACCCCACCGGAGGGTAGAAGCAGGGGGGTAACACCTTTATATTGTTTTTATCACATGATTTTGCACTTGTTTATATTCTTTATCACAGCTTAATTGCATCAGTAAGCACTTAAGGATGTTAGCGCCTCCTTATTCACTATTATTGCACATATTAATAAATCTAATAATAAACAATTGTGGTGACCGTACCGATCAGCCTAATACTTGAGGAGTATTGTATTGAATATTGTGTGTGTGTGTGTGTGTGTGTGTGTGTGTATATATATAATAATTGGACACTGATACAAGTTTTGTTATTTCGGCTGTGTACCAAAATAAATTCAAGTTACAGTTAAATAATGAATATGGGCTTAAAGTGCAGTCTATCAGCTTTAATTTGAGGGTATTCACATCCAAATTGGAGAAAGGGTTTAGGAATTACATCTCTTTAATATGTAGCCCCCTCTTTTTCAAGGGACCAAAAGTAATTGGACAGGTGTGAGCTATTCCTTTGTTTTTTCATCATCAATTAAGAAGGTAAAAGGTCTGGAGTTGATTCCAGGTGTGGCATTCGCATTTGGAAGCTGTTGCTGTGAACCCACAACATGCGGTCAAAGGAGCTCTCAATGCAAGTAAAGCAGGGCATCCTTAGGCTGCAAAAAAAACGAAAATCCATCAGAGAGATAGCAGGAACATTAGGAGTGGCCAAATCAACAGTTTGGTACATTCTGAGAAAAAAAGAACGCACTGGTGAGCTCTACAACACAAAAAGGCCTGGATGTCCACGGAAGACAACAGTGGTGGATGATCGTAGGATCCTTTCTATAGTAAAGAAAACCCCCACTTCATCCAAGTGAAGAACACTCTCCAGGACGTAGGCATATCATTTTCCAAGACTATCATAAAGAGAAGACTTCACGAGAGCAAATACAGAGGGTTCACCACAAGGTGCAAAACCATTCATAAGCCTCAAGAATAGAAAGGCCAGATTAGACTTTGCCAAACAATATCTAAAAAAGCCAGCCCAGTTCTGGAACAGCATTCTTTGGACAGATGAAACTAAGATCAGCCTGTACCAGAATGATGGGAAGAAAAAAGTATGGCCAAGGCTTGGAACGGCTCATGATCCGAAGCATACCACATCATCTGTAAAACACGGTGGTGGCAGTGTGATGGCATGGACGTGCATGGCTTACAATGGCACTGGGTTATTAGTGTTTATTGATGATGTGACAGAAGACAGAAGCAGCCGGATGAATTCTGAATTGAATAGGGAAAAAATTGTCTGCTCAGATTCAGCCAAATTCAGCGAAGTTGATTGGACGGCGCTTCACTTTACAGATGGACAATGACCCAAAACATACTGCAAAAGCAACCCAGGAGTTTTTTAAGGCAAAGAAGTGGAATATTCTGCAATGGCCGAGTCAATCACCTGATCTCAACCCGATCGATCATGCATTTCACTTGCTGAAGACAAATCTTAAGGCAGAAAGACCCACGAACAAACAACAACTGAAGACAGCTGCAGTAAAGGCCTGGCAAAGCATAACAAAGGAGGAAACCCAGAGTTTGGTGATGTCCATGCGTTCCAGACTTCAAGCAGTCATTGCCTGCAAAGGATTCTTGACAAAGTATTAAAAATGAATATTTTCTTTATGATTGTGTTAATTTGTCCAATTACATTTGAGCCCCTGAAATAAGGGGACTGTGTATGAAAATGGTTGCAATTCCTAAACGTTTCATACGATATTTTTGTTCAACCCCTTGAATTAAAGCTGAAAGTCTGCACTTCTATTTCATCTTGGTTGTTTCATTTCAAATCCATTGTGGTGGCGTACAGAGCCAAAATTATGAAAATTGTGTCAGTGTCCAATTATTTCCGGACCTAACTGTGTGTGTGTGTGTGTGTGTGTGTGTATATATTTAAAAAAAACTAATTGAAAATACCCAGTAAGAACTAATAACAACATTTGTTTTTGACATAAGTTTATTTATTGTATTACATTTATACTTTACTACAATTAGTCCTTGTTACATAATTACGTGTGTGTGTGTAATTGTCGGATCTAGAAAAAAAAAGCCAAATGTGAATGACTAGTTTCCGCTTCACAATATCTAAAGCCGCATCCCGCCTGGGATCTTACCTGATCTGCAGACCCTCAATGTCCAGGTACCCTCATTTCCGCCATGTTATATGTTGGAGGGGAGGTGTTACCTACCTGTCTTCTGGGTTAGGGGAGAGTCCGATGTTTCCCGTGTGAAGCTTGAGTCAGATCTGGAAGAAAGCAGTATAGGTTATTTCAGTATAGGTATAGGCCAGTTAAGATATATAGCGTAAATAAGATATCTAGAGAGAGTGTGAGAGAGAGACAGAGAGAGAGTGTGAGAGACACAGAGCCTGACTAGGTAACTGACTGGATGGGTGACCGGGCAGGTGACTGACTGGGCAGGCGGGGGACTGACAGGGCGGGCGGGTGACTGACTGACTGGGCGGGTAACTGTCTGTGTCTCTCTCTCTCTTCTTGTCTCCCTCTCTCTCTTTCTTTTCTTGTCTGCCTCCCTCTCTCTCTCTCTTTCTCTCCCCCTCTCTGTTTCACTCTCCGCTCTCCTCCCTCTCTCCCACCCTCCCTCTCTCTCTCTCTCTCTTTCTTTCTCTCTTTCTTTATCTCTTTCCCTCCTTGTCTGTTTCCCTCCTTGTCTCTTTCTCTCCTTGTCTCTTTCTCTCCTTGTCTCTTTCTCTCCTTGTCTCTTTCTCTCCTTGTCTCTTTCTCTCCGCGCCTATCTCCCGCAACTCAGGCGGTGGAAGGCAAGGGAGCGCCGGGAGGCAGGGAACACTCCCCCGGACCCCTGTGGATGCAGCCACGGTGACTGATTGCAGAAGTGGGGGCTTTGCTTTAATTATGTGTTTTTTTTCATATACTAACTATATACCTCATATAGGAATTTTAGCCTTTGTGCTATTAACTGCTGCTGCACCTTTCTATTAGTATTGGTGTGCTCTATATACGTATCATACCGCTGTACCTCCTACCATACCATAAATACCATACCTGGTGGTTTAACTATATGGCATAGAGGTACATGTGATTGTTTATCATCATATATATATATCTATATATATATATATCTATATATATATATATATATATATAGATATATATAGATATATATATATATCGTTGTCCGGGATGTGAAGTGTGAATAAGTATGTGTAAATGTTGTATTGTAAAATTGTAAGCTAATGTGAATGTTATGTAATATTTGTGAAAAGTGTATTTGTAAAACAACAACAGTAGAAAGCACATGTATATGAGGGCAATTTTGGAAAGTGTATGTTAGTTGTTAGTTGTGAAAATGTTAGTGTTGGAAAGTGTTGGTGAAAGATGGTTATGTGAATTTTTGATAGTAGTAATGGTGAAATGTGTGTTGTTGAAATTAATGTAAAGAAAAGATGAGTGCAGTGAATTGAGTGTGTTTGTGGTTTGTTGAGTGTGTGTTTGTGCGTGTGTGTGCGTGGCTGATGGCGTGTGTGCGTGCTGGTTGTGGTAGAAGGGGAGTGTTGGCATGCACGTGGTATTTAGCATTATATTAAGTGTAGTGTGTGTGTGACCACGGTGAAGGTTGGTTGTGTGTGTGGATGAGGTAGTGTTGTGTTGGTGAGTGTTGTGTGGGTGTGTGGGTGTTGGTGTGTGTGGGTGAGATGAGTGTTAGTGCAATAAATGACACAGACGGCTCAATTTTAATTGTGTTCCAAATATATTTTATTTAAAGAAAAGTTGAGTATTGGTGGGAGGTGTGTTTCCAGCAGAGGGGGTGTGTTGGTGTAGACGTACGTTGAAATTTTGATTGTATTGAGTGTGGGTTTGGGGGGGGTAATGTGGTTTTGGGGGGGGGGATGGGGAGTCGGGGGTGGGGGGGATGTGGGCTTTGGGTGGGGGTGTGGTGATGTGGGGAGGGTGGGGTGGGGAGGGGTGGGGGGGTTTTAATGCTGGGTGTGTGTGTGGCGTCCACAGGAGGAGCTCCGTGCGGTGGGTGTTGGAGAGGTGAGGATCAGACAGCGCTGTTGCCTGGGGGGGTGGTGGGGGGGGTTAATGTTGGGATCACACAGCGCTGTTGCCTCGGGGGGGGGGGGTGGGGGGGTTAATGTTGGGATCACACAGCGCTGTTGCCTGGGGGGGGTGGTGGGGGGGGTTAATGTTGGGATCACACAGCGCTGTTGCCTGGGGGGGGGTGGTGGTGGGGCTTAATGTTGGGATCACAGAGCGCTGTTGCCTCGGGGGGGGTTGGGGGGGGTTTAATGTTGGGATCACACAGCGCTGTTGCCTGGGGGGGGGTTAATGTTGGGATGACACAGCACTGTTGCCTCGGGAGGGGGGGGGTTAATACCCCACTCCCCACATGCCCCCCCCCCTCCGCACATGCCCCCCCCTTCCCGGCGCTCCAAGTCACCCCCCTCCCCGGCAGGGGAACAGGCAGTGGCCAGGCAGGCTGCCTCGCGGCGGCGCCGAGTGGCCAAGATAGCGGCGGGCTGAAGGACCCCCTTCCTCCCTCGCGGCGCCAAGTGGCTAAGATGGCGACGGCCGGATGTAGAGGTAGGGGGAAGGTGTCAGTGGCGCGGAGTTGCGCTGGGGGGGGGGGGCGGATGATGTTTCCCCCTTCTGGCCGATCA
This sequence comes from Ascaphus truei, assembly GCF_040206685.1. Taxonomy (NCBI): domain Eukaryota; kingdom Metazoa; phylum Chordata; class Amphibia; order Anura; family Ascaphidae; genus Ascaphus; species Ascaphus truei. Next base: position 46,496,572 of record NC_134495.1, read on the forward strand.
CGGTGGCTGCCTCCCTGCACCTCACAGACCTCAGCTGCGGCCACGTGCTGTGTCCGTTGGTGATGTGAGTATCACACAGCGCTGTTGCCGTGGGGAGGGGGTGTGTGTGTGGGGGGGGTTTTGGGGGTGTGGGGGGATCAGACAGCGCTGCTGCCTCGGGGGGGGGGGGGGGTGCGGTGTCCGTTGGAGAGGTGAGGATGAGACAGTGCGGTGAGGTGAAGGGGAGGTGTGTTGGCAGTGTAGGCCGTAAGAGGCGGTGTGAGCGTGCGGTGTGTGTGGTGTTGTGTGAGGGTGTGGAATGTTGCAGTGCTGAAAGCAATAAGACTGTGTACCTGATTGTGCAGTTCTGTCGTGGTAGCAGGAGGTCAGGGTTTTCTGGGTTGAGAGCAGTGAGGGTTAGGTGGAAATCTCAGGGTTAGGTGCAAATCTCTCAGAGCAGTGAGGGTTAGGTGCTGGCAAGCGTTCCCAAAGCTCAGTGAGTGAGTGGTGGGAGAGTGTGTCAGTGGTGTAGGTCAGTGAGGGGTGGGACAGTGTGGCAGTGGTGTTGGCCGCAGACCAATGAGAGTTGTGCGGGGGCGGACCGCAGACCAATGAGAGGTGTGCGGGGGCGGGCATGGCCTGAGGTGGAGTGACAGCCAAAGGTGCAATCAGATTGTCCGTAGGGACACTGGAAGATGCAGACAGGCATACAGTGCTTTCACTAATATATAATAAGATATATACACACACACACACACACACACATATGTTTCTGCCTCCTATGAGGATTTTAGTTACACTTTGTATTATATGTTCACTTGTTTATATGTATATTATTAAAATATTATAGTTTTGAATTTTTTGTCCTATGTGGACATATCTTATACTATATTAGTGAAAGCACTGTATGTTTGCCTGCCTGCATGCATGCCTGCCTGCTGGATGTCCGGTGTCCCTAGCGGCAATCTCATTGGTCCCTTGGCCCGCCCGCCCCCGCACACCTCTCATTGGCCTCACACTCACACCACCCCCTTGGCCCCGCCCCCACACCTCTCATTGGCCTGAGGCGGAGTGACGGGCCAAAGGTCCAAAAAAATAAATAAAACACACACACACACACACACACACACACACCTCTCTCCCCTCTCCAAATCACCTTTTCCCCCTCCCCAGCGGCATCACCTCTTCCCCTCCCCAGCGGCATCACCTCTTCCCCTCCCCAGCGGCATCACCTCTTCCCCCTCCCCAGCGGCATCACCTCTTCCCCCTCCCCAGCGGCATCACCTCTTCCCCTCCCCAGCGGCATCACCTCTTCCCCCTCCCCAGCGGCATCACCTCTTCCCCCTCCCCAGCGGCATCACCTCTTCCCCTCCCCAGCGGCATCACCTCTTCCCCCTCCCCAGCGGCATCACCTCTTCCCCCTCCCCAGCGCATCACCTCTTCCCCCTCCCCAGCGGCATCACCTCTTCCCCCTCCCCAGCGGCATCACCTCTTCCCCCTCCCCAGCGGCATCACCTCTTCCCCCTCCCCAGCGGCATCACCTCTTCCCCTCCCCAGCGGCATCACCTCTTCCCCCTCCCCAGCGGCATCACCTCTTCCCCCTCCCCAGCGGCATCACCTCTTCCCCCTCCCCAGCGGCATCACCTCTTCCCCCTCTCCAGCGGCATCACCTCTCCCCCTCCCCAGCGGCATCACCTCTCCCCCCTCACCGCTCCAAATCACCTCTCCCCGCTCCAAATCACCTCTCCCCGCTCCAAATCACCTCTCCCCGCTCCAAATCACCTCTCCCCCCTCCCCGCTCCAAATCACCTCGCTTCCCGCAGCTGCCACGCGGCGCGTAAGATGGCGGACCCCCTTCCTCCTCGCGGCGCCGAGTCAGACGGTGGCGGCGCCCGGAAGTACAGGTAGGTGTCGCTCCCCACCTCCGGCGCCAAACGGAACTGAGAAAGGGCGCATCAACTGAGGTGTGTGTGTGTGTGTGTGTGTGTGTGTGTGTCACTGTCCACTGCCCCCCCCTCCTATCCACTGCCCCCCCCTCCTGTCCACTGCCCCCCCCTCCTGTCCACTGCCCCCCCTCCTGTCCACTGCGTCCCCCCTCCTGTCCACTGCGTCCCCCCTCCTGTCCCCCTCCTGTCCACTGCCCCCCCCCCTCCTGTCCACTGCCCCCCCCTCCTGTCCACTGCCCCCCCCTCCTGTCCACTGCCCCCCCCTCCTGTCCACTGCCCCCCTCCTGTCCACTGCCCCCCCTCCTGTCCACTGCCCCCCCCTCCTGTCCACTGCCCCCCCCCTCCTGTCCACTGCCCCCTCCCTCCTGTCCACTGCCCCCCCCCTCCTGTCCACTGCCCCCCCCTCCTGTCCACTGCCCCCCCCTCCTGTCCACTGCCCCCCCCCCTCCTGTCCACTGCCCCCCCCCCTCCTGTCCACTGCCCCCCCTCCTGTCCACTGCCCCCCCCTCCTGTCCACTGCCCCCTCCCTCCTGTCCACTGCCCCCCCCTCCTGTCCACTGCCCCCCCCCTCCTGTCCACTGCCCCCCCCCCTCCTTTCCACTGCCCCCCCCTCCTGTCCACTGCAGGAAATGCAGGGGGAGGAATCCATGCCTTTGAGGCGCCCCCCCTCCCTTTGACGCCCCCCCCCTCCCTTGACGCCCCACCCCTCCCTTTGACGCCCCCCCCTCCCTTTGACGCCCCCCCCCTCCTTTGACGCCCCCCCCTCCCTTTGACGCCCCCCCCCTCCCTTTGACGCCCCCCCCTCCCTTTGACGCCCCCCCTCCCTTTGACGCCCCCCCCCTCCCTTTGACGCCCCCCCCCTCCCTTTGACGCCCCCCCCCTCCCTTTGACGCCCCCCCCTCCCTTTGACGCCCCCCCCCTCCCTTTGACGCCCCCCCCTCCCTTTGACGCCCCCCCCTCCCTTTGACGCCCCCCCCCTCCCTTTGACGCCCCCCCCTCCCTTTGACGCCCCCCCCTCCCTTTGACGCCCCCCCCTCCCTTTGACGCCCCCCCCCTCCCTTTGACGCCCCCCCCCCTCCCTTTGACGCCCCCCCCTCCCTTTGACGCCCCCCCCCTCCCTTTGACGCCCCCCCTCCCTTTGACCCCCCCCCCTCCCTTTGACGCCCCCCCCCTCCCTTTGACGCCCCCCCCCTCCCTTTGACGCCCCCCCCTCCCTTTGACGCCCCCCCCTCCCTTTGACGCCCCCCCCTCCCTTTGACGCCCCCCCCTCCCTTTGACGCCCCCCCCCCTCCCTTTGACGCCCCCCCCCTCCCTTTGACGCCCCCCCCTCCCTTTGACGCCCCCCCCCTCCCTTTGACGCCCCCCCCCTCCCTTTGACGCCCCCCCCCTCCCTTTGACGCCCCCCCCTGCCTTTGACGCCCCCCCTGCCTTTGACGCCCCGCGCGCACACACTGACTGACTGCCGCACGCACGCACACACTGACTGACGCGCACACAAAGCCTGACTGACGCACGCACACACTGACTGAGGCACACACTGACTGTGTGTGCGTCAGTCAGTCTGTGTGTGTTTGTGTTTCTGCCTCAGACTCACTGACGCGCGAGCAAACACACAGTGACTGACGCACACACGCTACATGAAGCTGTAAAGGAGGGAGGGAGGGGGGGGACTGGATTGATGTGAATGGGGGACAAACAGAGAGAGGGGGGAGGAGAGAGAGGAACGGGAACATTACATCCCGGGCAACGCCGGGTCTCTCAGCTAGTATATTATATATGTCAATATATTGTCAGCTTCTGGTCATCGGACCACCTTGTGGAGATATGTTATCTAACGAACTATCAGTCCACTTATCTTTTTCCACAGAGAGTGCTAAATATAGGATCTTTTCAGGATATTAATAAATTTGCCAGTATCACAGATCCCTGTTTATGATAGAAAAAACTATGCACTGTACACACAATCTGTTGTAGCAAAATGTGTCCGAAAATTTAAATACTCTCTCCAGAGCGTGCAACAGTTCATTCAGAGGCCAAAGCATTACTTATTAAATGTTTTTCCTACATATACAAAAATACTGTGCTTAGATTACAGAAAAAGGATTACAATAACATACAGTTACAATAGATGCAGAACAGTTTCTTAAAGCAAAAGGATGAAACAAAAACAGAAGACCCTATAACATTACATTGCCATGTATCAAGATTTTCCCCCAGAGAGGTCACTGGCAAAGAGCTGAAAGATCATGTATTTGGTCCAAACACACCTCTGTTGAAATCTAAGTTCCTACTACTTTGCCAATACTTAAATATTCTTTTACCACATGGAAACATAAGCCCACCCCCTGTTATAAATCGGCTGTGAGATTGACAGTTTTGACAGAGTAGAGAAAAAAAACCTTTACAAACCGGCGTTTAAACTTTACCACAGTAGATACGCACTCATAACTTTTCTTAACTAATAATACTTAGACACGTGAGTCACATCAATACATTAAGACGTTCATGGTGGACGCAACAAGACTAAGCACCCTAAACCTGGGCAACAAATGGATATCTTTTCCCCCAGAACCCGTCAGACCTCCCAGATCAGGAACCATTGCGTTCGTCTCGCTGTCACGAATGCAAATATCCAAATTATAGATGTCCGCATTGCTGTCAAGTCCCTGGTTCTATGTTTCATATCTCTGGGATGGCAAAGGATAGTAACACCCCCCCTGGCCACCCATAAACCTCTTCCAGGGATCCTTTGAAAACCTCACAAACCTTACCCTGTTTGTTTGTGTTAGGAAAGCCACAATTTACTTCCAGCTCCGGCAAAACATTTGTTCTTATCTCTAGATTATATCAGTTTAACACTTGGCCTGGCTGAGGCGTTAACAGGCCATAAACCATTACTTTATACTCTTATCACCCAACTCTAAGCTCTCTTTGAAGGCCAACCCAATACATTGTATTGTTAAACCTAAATTGTGTCAATATTAACCCCTGAAGCACCAGATGGATTAAAATACATAATATCTCATGATGATGTGAGAGCCTCATTCGCCCTGAAGTAAAATGGCTAAAAATAGAGGTAAGAGGGTAACCAGAACATGAAAGATCTGGCTGGATCCTAGGTTTTTGATATTTTTGTCCTCCTGTGACTCCACTGAGTGATCTATACATCCCAGGATGTTATATACACCCCTTTGAGTGATACATATATACATCCTTGGTGTTATTATTTATAAAGTGTTTTACCAGGACATACTACAGTGAGAGTTACCTCTCATTTTCAAGTATGTCCTGGGCAGAGTTAAGACAAATAATACAGGGTTACAAATACAGTTACATAAGTGAACAGGGTATACATTATATACAAGACATTGCATGCACAGTTAAAGAAAATATATATTATAGGCGTATGTAACAGTTACAGACCAGATTAAAATGTGAGACAGCCTTAGTTTTGAAAGAATTTAAACTGGTGGTGGCTGTGAGAGTCTCCGGTAGGTTGTTCCAGTTTTGGGGGGCACGGTAAGAGGAGGAGGAGCGGCCAGATACTTTGTTGAACCGTGGGACCATGAACAGTCTTTTGGAGTTTTGTTGGTGCCTGAAATTCTTGGCATTATCCCAGGAATGAGCAAGAGGAGTAAACCATTACACACACACACACATACACACACAAAAGTCAAAATAAATCGTATTTTATATAGACTAGTGGTTCCCAACCCCATTCTTAAAGTATCCCCAGCAGGTCAGGTTTGAAGGATATCTGCTTCAGCACAGGTGGCTCAATTTGGTGGCTGTAATTTTGATTGTCATCTGTGCTGAAGCAGGGATATCCTTAAAAACCTGAGCTGTTGTGGTTACTTGAGGGCTGGAATTGGGAATTGCTGACATAGACAATCATGTATGTGGCTTCAATAAAAGAAAAGTGTTTACACCCTTTAAATATATTTAGCTCAAGGCAACTAGAGAGGGTGGACAATGAAAAGTCAATGTGACCATTTTGCTAGTTGGAAAAGTAGAGAGTAATGCTGGTTTAATATGCACCCCTCTGTTGAAATCCAAGGGTTCCTACACCAGCCCCCCATTCTCTCCCCAAACACCCCCTACCACCACATCCCAACTTCCAGCCCCCATGAACAATCTTTATTTTTTCAGCATGTTATTTATTTAACAAATTAGATTCTAAGTCTCATGTAAAGTCTACGATTGCAACTCTTCTTTTTTTGTACTTTCCAGAGCTCCACTTCTCCGGCGACAAAGCAACTAACTGAGGAAGACTCAAGTGATGCGACCGAGACAAAGAAAATCTGTCCCATTAACACTGATATGATTAAGAAAGAAAAAGATGACGAGGAGCCAGACAGCTGCGATGAAATATGGTGGAAAGGACTCAGTTTGTACCACGAGGAGATAAACCAGACAAGCAACCAATATAACGATGCTATCATCAGCTTGAACACGGCCTCTGCAAAGGAGTTCAACTCCAGTCCAGAGTTTAAGGACCCAGTAGGTGGGACGGTTTTTGACGTGGAGTCCCCGTTTCAGCCGTCAGCGGAGAATGTTTCTCTGCAATGCTTTGGGAACAGGACGCTGAAGTTTCAGAGCTCTTGGTACTCGGATTTCCCGTGGCTTCACTACAGTCCCCAGTTGCAAGCTGTGCTGTGCTTCACCTGTGGGAAGGCTGAGAGTATGGGTCTTCTGGACACCTCTAGGACGAGAGATTCTGCTTTTACAGTCGTGGGGTTCTCTGACTGGAAGAATGCTTGGGAGAAGTTTGAGTCTCACCAAAAGTCCAAAAACCACGAGTTTGCCATCTGGAAATTAATCCATGTCTTGCAGAACCAGAAAAGGGAAGCTGCTCTGCAGCAGCAGAGGAAGGTCAGGCAGGCTATTCCCAGCGCATGCCTGAACAAGCTGATACACGCCATGCGCTTTCTGATCCAACGAGGTCACACGTTTCAAGGCCATAAGTCGATCGAGGAGGGTTTGTTTGAACTTCTGAAATTGTTGGGCCAGGACAATGAAATGTTCAGGCATTGGCTAATGACCAATCAGAACTTCACCAGTGCGGAAATTCAGTATGAAATTATCGGTTTAATGAGCCATGAGATTATAAATTTAATTACAAAGGATGTGAACCAGGGCTCGATGTATTACTCTGTGATTATTGACAGCATCCAGAACTCAGACACACAGCAGCTGAGCCTCTGCCTGCGCTATCTGGATGCAGACATGCAGTCCCAAGAGGACTTTATTGGGTTTATCAAACCCATGGAGGAAACGGGCACATCTGCGGCAAACCTTATTCTGGACCTTCTTGCTCGACATTCTTTACCCATTGATCTCCTGAGGGGAATCGCCTTTGAGGGGACAGCCGGCTCATCGCTGTGTTACATGGAATCCTGTGCCTTGCTGAAGCAGAAACAGCCACTGGCCATGTTTGTACATTGTGGAGCACCTTCTGGCAGTTTCTTGACAAGGGATAGCAGTCACGCCAGTCCAATTTTGCAGCAAGCCTTATATTCTGTCAATGACCTGTGCAAGCTATTCAGTAAGACCACCAAGTACAAATTTTTGCTTTCTGAAATGACTCCTTGCTTCACTAGTCAGACTCGGTACTTGTGTCCCTCTAAATGGTGTGTTCACTTGCCTGTGATCAATACAGTCATCCAGAATTATAGGCTTATCATAGAGGGTCTGGAGGAAATGGACACTGATACCAATGAGGTTGGAGTAAGAGCACATTTTCTTTTAGAAAAGTTTGTTGAAGGAAATACTTTTGTCAGTTTGCTTCTTATAAGATCCATAATGGAGCCTCTGAACATCCTGAATATAAACCTGGAGGAGCAGAACAGACTTATGGATAGTACATTGAAGAAAGTGAGGATGGTGAAAGAAATATTAGTGAGGGTGCGACAAGAGGCAACGGTTGTGGATTTCTTAAGACAAGCAGAAGAAGTTGTGACTAAACATAACTTGGTACCAATAGCAACTCCACCACCAAGAAGATGGCGCTGTCCGGCTTTTGACAGTGCGGATCAACAGGTTGCTGAGACTACGGAGGATTTCTTCAAAAAGGAATATTTCAAGATGCTTGATGCCATCATTTCTCAGCTGGAGAACCGGTTCCTTCAGCAAGGATTTATTGAGTACTGTCATCTTGAAGATGTGCTTCTTTGTGCAGGAAAGGGGGGAGAATCGGATAGTGTCATTGAGGAAAAACTGTCCATCCTCTCCAAATATCCAGAGTTCAACATGCGAATGCTCAAAGTCCAACTGGAAATGTTTGCACACAAGAACACATACAGCTCGTTGGCAGAAGCCGTTCGTCTTTACAAGTCTGTTACCCCTGAAGTCGAGGAGATTTTTAGCGAGCTGGGTAAATTTCTGAAGTTTCTCCTCATTATTCCAGTGAGCAGCAGTGAGAATGAGCAGGCCTGCAGCCCGTTCCAGCGACTGAGAACTATGCTCAAGTTCACCACCACAGAGACACGCTCAAGTGACGTGGCTGTCTGCTATGTGGATGAAATACGCTTGGACAACCTGTGCTTGGAAACTATAGCCCACAACTTTGTTCAAGGCTTGTAATGACAAAAGCTGCCTCTTTGTGACTGGATTATTTGCAGGTTGGGATGTTCTCAGGCCCAACATGAATGATTAATAGCTACAACTGTGCGTAAGATTTCAACACAAAATGTCTTACTTTAGCAGCCATTTTCTGCCAAAAAGTATCACACATGTCAGAGAAGTCTTTTTGTTTGTTTTTTTTCTCCCTCTAAGGCCAATGTGACTACTGTAAACAAGCGTTATTTTGTAAGTTAATTTGTTATCGGTTTTGTTTATGAATGATGCATTAAGGTAATATTACCTTGTTGTTGTGTGTTTTTATATGAATCAGAACTCTTGTTGGAGAATGTATATTGAGTAATGAGACTAGCTAAATAAAATGTATTTAGATTCTGTGTTGTAATGTCATAAAAAGCACAAGGTGACCATTGTGTATTTCAAGGAATAAGTGTATAAATTACATTTTTCCTCTGCCAGCAAAAAAAAAAATGACAATAAACAGGTGTTCTTAATATCCTGAACCTTTTTTGCTGCTTTAAAATAGGGCTCTGAAAAATGCAACGTGTATGCTACAAGGATATATGGATATATATGAAGGAGTGTAGTCGCCTAATTATAAGGCAAGCAGACATAGGGGGCGGTATTGTCCTACAGGACAAACTGGTCTATCTTGCTGAGGCCGCACGACTCCTATCTGACCCAGTCTCTTATAAGACTCTCTTCCACGTGATCCCACTAAAGATTACCAGGCCATTTTGCATATATTTTTGAGTAATGCATGTACTAATGGTTTAATTTCGGTCGATGAGTTTAAATTTTTGTTTATTACACACCCTTGGATTCCCATATTTTACCACCTACCAAAAGTTTACAAAGATCTGGTGAATCATCCTGGCAGGCCCATAGTCTCGGGGATTGAGTCAATGACATAATGTCCCAATATGTAGATTTTTTTTCTTCGGACCCATGTGGTCAAACTGAAGTCACAAATTAGGGACGTCTTGCATGTCATTGACTCTGTCTCCGAGATTGTTTGGAAACCATATTTTGTGTGGGCAACATGTGATGTGCAATCATTGTGCACATGTATTGCTCACGATATGGGCCTGTCAGCGATTAAATATTATTTGAATCACGATAACCAATTAGTTGATACACAAGGTGCATTTATTTTATCATTTATCCAATTTATCCTCACTGACAATTATTTTTTGTTCCAATCACAGTATTATTTACAGATCTGTGGAACGGCCATGGGCACAAGGTTTGCCTCCAGTTATGCTAATTTATTCATGGGTTTTTGGGAGGATAGCCATGTCTATACCAATAACCCATGGGGGGTGGGCCTGGTGTTCTATGGCCGTTTCATAGATAATATTATTATCATTTGGGACACACAGTTGGGGGATATCTTGGACTTATTTGCACACTTTAATAACAACACCTTAGGCCTGGTTTTTACTTCAGTGGTTAAACCTGTGGAAGTGGTCTTTATGGATCTAAAATTAAAGATAGATTCAGATGGCCACATTTAAACAGACACTCATATAAAAGAAGTGTCTGTTAATAGCTACATACATCCCACCAGAAGCCATCATCCAAAATGGCTGTCGAACATTCCCTTTAGCGAGTTAAGTAGGATACGACGCAATTGTTCCTCTGATGTATTGGCTGTATCCTGTGCATGTCTGACCCGTGGCCACGTTGGAACACACGGGGTTATGTCATACACAGGGACTCCGAAGCATGGAGTTGTCACGCATGCGCAGTCACGATTGTGGGATCAGGAGCTATATGGCGTCCCTGCCCTAGAGACACATGCGCAACACTGCGGATATGCATTCTAGTAAGCGCTCCAGTCGCCTGCTGAGGCGTCATAGAGAGCAGTGACGGCTATTGGTCCAGTGCGTTCCACGACTCGTTGCGTGCCACAGACACCTCACACATGCGGTTTCGCGGGCTTTGTCGGGTCCAACACGGGTGAGTTGCTTGTATTTCATAATTGGTATGGGTATATATATGTTGGGTCACTGGCACTCATTCATTGCACATCCCTGAGGAAGGTCACGTTCTGCTGACCGAAACGTTGTATGCAGTGCCATGTATTGTAGATATGAATACAGTTTTTCTACTAACCTGGCTGTCTCTGTTTTCCGGATCCCCATCTGGTAAATATTTGGTCTTCATGTGCATTAGTTTCTTCACGTTTACAGTGTGCCTACTGCCCCTCTACATATGTGTGTGTGTGTGTGTGTGTGTGTGTGTTTAATGCATGTCTTTCTATTCTCACATTGGTCTGTCCCATTCCATTTCTTATTCTCTTTTCCTTCCCTCCTCTCACTTCCCCCTTCACCTCCCCTCCTCCCCCTCTCTCCCCCCCACCTTCTTTCCCCCTTTCCCTTCCCCTCCCCATGCTCTTTCCCCCCCTTCTTTTAGAATCATTTTAGGCATTTTGACTGCATGTTGGTTTTCTATCAATTATTAATTTATTAATATATTATTTGATTCTTGGTTCATTACATTAACATTAGCTCATGTCCCTGAATGTGTGGTATTTCATTCATTTATTTATTTATTATATTCACTTTATTTCCCGTTTGTTTAAGGGATTAATATTATAATTTTATTACATTGCAATCATGTGTTACCATTTACTTTTTGACCAATCAAGTTCAAGTTAGTGTAGTATATATATTCTGTTTACTAATGATGCCGCACCCCCTGCCGAAGTCGGTAAGTGCCGACGAAACGCGTAGGGTCTGACGTCATCACGCATTACGTCAATACGCATCACGAAGTTCTGTGGTGTTTCCCTGCTACCGCAGGGGTATTTGTTTACTGGCAAGCGGTTCTGGTTCTCTGTTTGTGGAGACTCTGCTGAAGAATATCTGGACTTCTAAATGTCAGGAATCCACTCCTGGCTTTTCTCGTAGCCTTGCAGGGTGCTGCTGTTCTCACTAATTCCCTCTTTGCAATCAACAGCAGCTGTGTGGGCTCACTGCAACCTAGCCTTGTACTCAGTCATTGGAGCAATGCCCTCACACCCTCCTCCTGGGATTGGCCTGCTGGCCTTTAAATACTGCATTCCCACAATCCCTCTCTGCCGAGCATAATCCTTCTTGGATGTTACCTGTGTTTTGCCACAAGCCACAGGCTTGTTATCTCTCGTTACTAATCTCTGTTGATTATTGTTCCAGTTTGTTGTTCCTGTTTCCTCGTAGCCTGCAGCTACTTCGCTGAGGCCTGTGTTCCTGGTTCCCGGAGGTCTGTGTCGCCTGCCTGGACTTAGCAACCTGCTGCATACACCTCTTGCTGAGGTTGCTGTTTTGACCCCGTGGCCTGCTGCTCTTTCTCCCTTTGCAGAGGCCAGCTTTAACTCCCGTGCTGAAGCACCCCGGAGACCTGCTGTGTGCTATCTCCCTGGAGCCCGCAACCTGCTGCTTCTACCCTTAGCAGAGGTTGCTGTTTGGACCCTGTGGCCTGCTGCTCTTTCTCCCTTCGCAGAGGCCAGCTTGAACTCTTGCGCTTAAGCCCTGGATTACCGGTGCTGCCTGGCTGTGTGCCCACTCCGGCCTGTCTTCCCTCTCCTAGACCGGGGCCGTGGACGCCACTCGCGCAAACCCCGTTCCCGACCTGCAGCGATTACGCTGAAGCAGGAGGACCTGCTTGATTTCCTGTTGCCGACTCCCTGCTTGGACTACGACTACCTGGACATCTCCTATCCCGACTCTGGCTCGTCCAACGACTACACTGTTCTCTCCAGTCCTGAACCTGGCCAGTTTGACTATGAACTTCGCACTCCGGACCAGTCTGCGCGATATAAGGTCGGTGATTTCATAACCGAGTCTCAGCCACACGGTCCGGCCCCGGTTTGTGGCGAGCACAACCGTAACACTAAATACCTGTACCACGCCTGGTTCCACAGGATTGGGGCTGTCGTTTGTGGCATATGGGAACATCCCTTCTCCCCGGCGGTGGGACCACAGGCATGTGGGTCACAGTGAGTTCATCAGGAGGTCCCTTCTCTACCATCGCATTAGTTTTATCAGGGCTACGAGACGCCAAAGAAACCATTATGTGTGTTTTATTTTCCTTCATCTTGTAAGTGTGTATTCTCTACCACACATCTAATTTATTACATTTTATTTATCTGCATCTCTGAAGATAATGTACTAGGGGAGTGCGCTTTTTTCTTTTCTTTTTCACAGTGCTTGTCTGGGAGTGATTCTCCCGTGGATGTAGCAGCCCCCCTTATTACATTCTATCTGGCTTTGGGACATTTTTTGCCCAACTTAGAGGACAGTTCCACTGGATTCGTTTTCTGCTGGATTGGACTTAGAACTAACTGGTATTTGATTGTTTAGAGTATTAATTGTGCATACAACTGTGTATTCAGTGTTGTCTGTATGTATATATATATATATATATATATATATATATATATAGTGCAGAATAAATGAGTTCTTCAGTATTAGGTGATACCTTTTTTATTGGACTAACAATTTATGTCATAGGACAAGCTTTCGAGAGTTATCCTCTCTTCTTCAGGTCAAGCAATACTGATATACAAAGGATTCAATGGCTAAAACAGTGTAGAGAGAGGGGGAAAAAAACAACAGATATTTACTGTAGATAAGGTAGGGTGTTAAATATGAGGAGAAGTGATGTCCCACAGGTGAGCAGTATCTTCCTTCTTCGTGATGGAGTATAGAGTGTCTGTGCATATTCATTCTTCCTTGTAGTTTTTGGCTGGTTTCCCCAATGTAGCAACCTTGGTCACATTTGTTGCACTGAATCATATACACTATATTCCTGGATGTGCAGCTATATGATCCTTTAACATTGAATGTTCTATGGTTGTGACTGGCTGTGGGATCTTGGCAAATATGTTTGCAGAGTTTGCAGCGTTTGTTGCTGCACGGTTTTGTGCCATTATCCATGTCTTTAAAATCGTTGTGAAGTTTTCTGCTGACTAATTTCTGTTTGAGGTTTGGTGGTTGCCGGAATGCAAGAATGGGAGGTTTGGGAAAGATTTCTTTTAATGTCGCATCCTCTGTCAGCATGGGTTGCAGATCTTTGATTATTTTTCGTATACCCTCTAGGGTAGGGTTGTATGTGATCACTAGTGGTATGCGTGTGGTAGGTTCTTTCTGTCTGTATTGTAGCAGGTGTTCTCGTGGGGCTTTTATTGCAGATGTAATAGTTTTGGCAATGGTCTTTGGTTTGTATCCCTTCTGTCTGAACGATTCGGTCAGGGTTGTGAGATGCCTGTTTCTGTCTTCAGTGTCAGAGCATATGCGGTGGTATCTTATAGCCTGGCTGTGTATGATGCCTTGTTTTGTATGAGTGGGATGGAAGCTGGAGTTGTGGAGGTAACTGCATCTGTCAGTTGGTTTCTTGTATACAGATGTGTGTAGTTTTCCATCTTTCAGTGTTACTGTAGTATCTAGAAAGTTTACTAGGTTTGCCGAATAATCCATTTTGAGTTTCGCTACAGGCCGGGAGCAGAATGGAAGATTCGGCTCCCGGCTGCCTCTTAAGGCTTCCCTTGGCCTGCCCCCCCGTCCCTCCCCCAGGGGTCGTGACGGCGGCCCAGAGGTCCTAGCGAGGTGAGGGGGGAGGGGGCTTGAACCCTGGTCATGGGCATCCCTCGCCTAAATGGCTGGAGGGATTTCTTGACCAGGGAGACTGCGAGGGACCCCCTCCCACTTGGAACCAGTACCCACATATAAACAGACAAGTAATGACAGACTCAGTTTGGAGGTATAAAAGGCAGCGGCTTTGTTTATTAACTATCATAATAATGGAGTAAGCGCTAGTCCATGCCAGAGGGGGGTCAGAGGGTCAGCCAGGCCTTGGCCTGCTGCCCCCGTACCCGGCCGAGCCCTAAAGAGCCGGCCATTGTCGCAAGTGGGTTCCCGGGTGTCACGTTCGCTTGACCCCGCCCATTCGCTCCTACCCCCGGGCGACGCCCGCCCCGAGCCCATCTGGCATGGACAAGCACTTACCCCCGAACTGCCGCCACTCACGGCTCTATTTAAACCTTAAATTAGACCGTGCTGCCAACACCGCTAGGACCCTCTCCAGCTCCTCCTGCAAATCGTTGTTGAACAAATCCGCCCCTATCTCAGATAAGTGTATGCCGTCGGCCCGAAACAGGCCGATTGACTTGTAGTCGAACTCGGGATGGGTGATCTGCCATCCCCCACACTGCGTCACAAACTTTCCCACCATCTTGTTCAATTTGACCCGCGCTCGGTCGACGGCGCCCGGTGCTCTCGCACCCCTCCACACTATCCTGCAAACTATGTCCGACCAAACGATCTGTACTCCTGGCCAACGGGCGAGTATGAGGGCTAGGTCGTGTTTTATCGAATTAACCAGCTCGAAGTAGCGTCGAGCGGCCAGATAGTTGCCCCCGACGTGGAGGAGCAGGATCTGTGGCGCCCTCCTATCCCTACCCATCACCATCACCAATAGCCGTGGGAGCAACTGAGCCCACCGCAGCCCCCTACCTCCCCCCCATACCACATTTGCCTGCTCCGCTCGCAACCCGAGGTTTGCCCCGTATGGGCGTTGGACAGCCCGCTTCTCTGCCCAGTGTATAAGCGAGTCTCCGATTATCCAAGTGGTTGCGGCATCTGTGAAGGCATAAAGGGATGAGGGGGGTTTATCCAAGCACGCTAAATCCCAGATAATGTGGACCTGATATAGGGCCGGTATCTGTTAGACTTCAATCGCCCTATTTTTTGGATCGCAGCTACTGACAGCCAAATCAAAATTGCTTGTAATTATCCTGCTTGCCTCTATTCTTATCCACACTTTCTCTCCCCCCCCAGTATCCCTCCCCCTCCCCACCTTTCTTTGACACTGTCCCCTGGCTTCAAACACATTTAACACCCTACCTTATCTACAGTAAATATCTGTTGTTGTTTTTTTTCCTCTCTCTACACTGTTTTAGCCATTGAATCCTTTGTATATATCAGTATTGCTGACCTGAAGAAGAGAGGATAACTCTCGAAAGCTTGTCCTATGACATAAATTGTTAGTCCAATAAAAAAGGTATCACCTAATACTGAAGAACTCATTTATTCTGCACTATCGCAACTGGACTAACACGGCTATTTTCTGCTATATATATGTATATATATGTATGTATATATATATATATAAGAGAAGAAAAAAGCGCCCGATCCTTGTATAAAATCAGATATTTAAGGTTTAATAATCCATGGACAAGACAAATGCACACTCACACTTTGTCAGAATGAAAAAGGCATGTTATGGGACCAGCCCATGCACCAGATGAACGTGAGGTATCACCGTCGTCCTCCGTTTTGGATGCGGTGGAAATCTTTGCAAATGGGTGTTGCTGCAGCTGTGTTTGCTGGAAAAGGGTTTTAAACCTTCAAAACCGGAACACCTCTGTTGACTGCGGCCACCGTTTGCTTCTTACAGCTCCGAACAGAGGTGTTCCGGTTTTGAAGGTTTAAAACCCTTTTCCAGCAAAAACAGCTGCAGCAACACCCATTTGCAAAGATTTCCACCGCATCCAAAACGGAGGACGACGGTGATACCTCATGTTCATCTGGTGCATGGGCTGGTCCCATAACATGCCTTTTTTATTCTGACAAAGTGTGAGTGTGCATTTGTCTTGTCCATGGATTATTAAACCTTAAATATCTGATTTTATTCAAGGATCGGGTGCTTTTTTCTTCTCTTTTCTATAGGTTCGTTGGGAGGTTGGTGATCCCATGAAGAAGCTGCCTGGACCTTTTATTTGTCAATATCAAGGACTTATGTGGACTTAAGTATTGTTCTATTTTTTTATATTTTATTATTTTTATTTTTACATTCATTTTCAATTTATCACAATACTCATTTTTTTTAGCAATTTTTCTATTTTTCAATTTTGTAATTTTATGCTTTTTACAACATTTTTTGGTCCATTCATTATATACTATACACATAATATTAGATCATAATATAGATTTATCTATTATTACACACACACACTTTTTCACACAAAATATTATATATTTTTTTTCACGCAATTTTTACTCATATATAGTAGTAATTTACAGGGTACAAGTCCCAATCAATAGTTCCTAACCACAAACATTTTTACTATTTGCAATTTTATGCTATTTTTGTACTAGTCATCTGTGCTGGGTATCACCTTGCTGAATTGTATTGGGGCCATAGCGGTTTTGTGTGTGGTTGAGGAAGGGCGCTGTCTTTTATTTCTTTTCATATATATATAAAGCAGAAAATAGCCGTGTTAGTCCAGTTGCGATAGTGCAGAATAAATGAGTTCTTCAGTATTAGGTGATACCTTTTTTATCTATATATATTTATATTTATTATATATATATATTCAATAAAGGTCTGCGCTTGTGTAAAATATGCCAGAGAATATAAGAAATTATATATGATGAAAATATGTGTATAATAAAATAAATAAAAATATTTAACTAAAACAATTGAACTGTAACTGCATAATCAATGATATCTAATTAATAATACACGGATAAATACATATGCTGTGCTGTAAACCCTCCTGTAAATGCACAATACAGATAGTCCTTTGGAGTCTAGAAAAATGTCCAATGAAGGGGAATAAAACAAAGCACTAACTGGAAACAGGCAGCTTCTTAACGAGGGCACAACGACCTCCCTCTCCACCTGCATAGAAAAAAAGAAGAAGAAAAAAGCGCCGAATCCTAGTGCATTACTGTGCAAAAAATAAATTTAATTCCCAAAAAAGGCTCATAAAATAAACTCACAAACATAGAATATTTAAAAGCATATTATGAGATTATACTCATGCTCCAGAGGATCAGCAACCGCCGCTTTTCTGCTGTACTGCTCCGTGACTCCACTGTGTCCAATATTACCCTCGTTGTTCACCGCCAGCAGGAACTCACGATATCAGGCTCTCCGCAAACTCCTCTCCCCGGGCACACGCCAACAGTTGATCTTTGGTTCCCTCCGGGGACGATGGATGCGGCAGGACAGCGGATGACGTCACACGGTAGATGTAGATACCAAACAGGTATGAATAACGAGCAGGTTTGCAAGAAGCGTTGGAAGATCCACTGCACACCTGGCCCTACACGTTTCATCAGCTAAACTGACTTCTTCAGGGGTTGGGCTCTGGGTCTATTAGTGGACATATATATACCCACGAGTCCAATTGGCTAAATTGAAGGTAATTGGCGGATCCTGTGTATACAATCAAGATAACTGCATAGTCTAAATTTATACAGATACAGACACCCACTGTACTATCTATAAAAAATGGATGTTATACTAATAACAATAACAAATATAAAAATGAATTTAAAAACACTCTACACAATATCCTAGACTTTCATATGTGTCCATTCTCTATAATAGAGACCACAAAAAATATATATAAGTGTAAATACCTCAAATCAACTGAATGCACAGTGATAATTGGATGGTATTGGATATCAAATATTAGATATTACTTATTGGCTTGAGGAGAGTGGACCTAACATGTATCATTCATAAATGATGGATGGAAAAATACTAATACATATATGCATAGATAGGCTGAATACATATATTATAGAATTTATGTGTAACTAAATACAAATACGACCCATAAAGAAAAAAAGAATAAAAAGAATGAAATAAAATTAATCAAACAACAGTGTCATATATTAATACATAGAGAACATGACCCTTTGCTACTAATATTAAACTCACTCCTCATAAATGAATAAAGTGCTATGGTGAACCGTGTGAGTACTTGTGAATAAAATGTGAGTGAAATTATTTATATTCACTAGCACTCACACGGTTCACCATAGCACTTTATTCATTTATGAGGAGTGTTGTGTGATTGGCTGTACCGTGCAGTCTTGGGCTAGATATACGAGTGGCCTAGGATACATGTCCGGTCTGCATTTCGATATTTCTTTGTCATAATTGGGTAAACACCCTAACTTTGTATTTCCCGTCCACGTTTTATTTTTATTCTTCCTCGCTGCTTCTAATCAATTCCTTAATTTGGGTAATTTCTTCATTAGTAAGCATCCACCAATACATGTGCAAGTGTATATGTATGAGTTTAATATTAGTAGCAAAGGGTCATGTTCTCTATGTATTAATATATGACACTGTTGTTTGATTAATTTTATTTCATTCTTTTTTTGTTTTTTCTTCATTTTGTATATAACACTGCAGAGTACACAGTGACCGACATGGACTTTTAAAGTATATATTGCTAGATAGCTGTACATCTTCTAATCTAACCGTTTTTAGTGATCAAACCCTCAGGTGCCTGAGATATTTAAATAGGATTTCCCTCCTTCAAATTCATTAACGCTACCAAACAAACACTACTGTTCCAGTTGTCAGCTAGATAGATTTGGATTGAACAAACCTAAAGCACACAGGAGAGATCAAGACAGAGTATTCTGTAGTGTATTCTGTAAAACAGGTCACAGCATTTGTCGCCGGCCCTGCTCCGCCCCGCTGTAGACACCTGTCTGTCCCACTGGAGACACCTGTCTGTCCCACTGCAGACACCTGTCTGTCCCACACTGGCCACTCACGCACACCGGGCCTCCCTCTCACGCCGGCACGCCGGAAGCTTAGCCCAGCTTACTTCCGGTGCTGCAG
This sequence comes from Ascaphus truei, assembly GCF_040206685.1. NCBI lineage: Eukaryota > Metazoa > Chordata > Amphibia > Anura > Ascaphidae > Ascaphus > Ascaphus truei. Next base: position 46,515,711 of record NC_134495.1, read on the forward strand.
TCAGAGAGACCATGCACCGGGTGCACCGTTTTTTTTTTTTTTTTAATGAACTGGCCCGGCCGTGCAGGGGCCCGGACCCACGGGGCCCTGGATGCCAACACCGGCAGTCCACCCCTGTTGGCGGCCCTGCACACAGATCACACACACACAATTACACAAACACACAATCCCACACAGGGGTGTCTGTCGGTGTTGGAATCTCTGGCCCCGTGGGTCAGGGGGTCCGGCCACAGTGCCGGGTCTCTCGGCAGCGACGGAAGTCAGCGGGGCTAATCCTATGATCTATTCTGAACCTCAGTTTTATCTTGTAAATAAATATTTGTAATGCCTTATCTCTCTTTTATACAACCTCTCTCTGCTTAAGACTCCTTTCTGCCATTCTTGGATCAGATTTTCTTTTGTCTAACTTTATCACCGCTGCTAAGTCCCGCCAGATCCCCGGTTGCCTGCGACTGACGGCAAGCTATTACAGCCTGCTGTCACATGCGTTTAGACTATTGAGAGAGTGTAAGCCTTCCCTTGTGATTTGTTGTATTGTGAATATATATTTAAAGTTGATCTGCACCATGTCTCTGCCTTTCTGTTTCTGAGATCATAGGACTGCATGCATCATACAGTACTATCCAGGGATCATTGTGCCACTGTTTGGATTTGTGCCTATAACTCCTGCTCCATTGTGAGTAGGACATTCATAGACCCCTTGACCACATATTTTTATCACTGTTTTAGCATTATTGCACTATGGAATGTTTTCTTTTTTATATGGCTTCTGTCACCGCTCCCCTGAGGTTTGGAGAGTATTCGTTAAATATGACGATGGAGGAGGATGAGTGGAGTGAGATATTCACCGCAGCGGTCAAGAGCTCCATTTGTACGACATTAAAGGAGAATGCATATAAAGTATTATCTAAATTTGCCCCGGGATTTCCAGGGGGTGAGCACTGCCACCGCGTGGCTATAATAGAGCAGGTGCACTCTCCTTTGATAGATAAATCAAGGCTGGGACCCAGTGTATCAGATAGTCCCTTCTAGGATACACATAGGGAAAGATATTAGCTCTGGATATACGCTGTCGGGAACTCAGGAAAGTGGCTGCAAAGTGTCAAAGCTTATTCGTGGCTGAGGAAGAGAAAAAGAAAGCTTGCACATCAGCCCCCACCTCCTCACCCCCCTCCTCACCCCTCCCTCTCTCCACCATCCCTCGTTACATGTGTTATGTGTGTTCCAATACTATGGGGCACTGTTAGGACATTTATGTGAGGAAGCTCATGTGACAGAATGTATAGATATCGGTAATGCCTTGTGGAAAAAAAAAGAATACAATTTTAAGTTGACAAATATCACTTGTGAGCACAGTCACAGGTGTCAGACAGGTTTGCAGCCCTGCTTTTCACTGTTATCTCCTAGCATACAGTGCTTCCACTGCTGACAGGGATTCTGGGAAATAACATGCAAATGAGCACTCTGTGTTACATTTTGCTTCAAATCCATTTTACCATGGACCCCTTTAAGCTTATGCCTGCCGCATTACACAGCATTTCAGCACAATCTGGGATAAAGAAGTGCATAGCCACTTAACCCACTCAGAGACAGCTCTTTAAACCTTTTGGGCCTCACCAGTGTGAGGATGGTTGCATTGGCTTTGCAATTTGAAGCTGTGATAGGTTTCAGCCGCACATTATATGTTATGGTCGGTAAAAAGAGTGACATAAATAACCCACCCCTCCACCTCACCACCTGCAGGGGAAGCCGTGCATGCTAAGAGATAATGCGGAAAAGCAGGTTGCAGACCTGTCTGAGACATGAGAATGTGCTCGCAGGTGACACTTTTATTCGCTGTATGCTGTACGGTGAGGGGGATTTTGTCACTTTTTTTACCCACCATAATTTATTTAAAGAAATCACACAAATTCCTGAGATATTCCCTGACCCTGCAAATCCCAAAGTGACAGAGGGGACACTCTATTCCCCATCATTACAGGTGGACATTATGTACGATAATTCATGTCTGGTATAGCCCATAATAATAATATAAAATGTGAGATGATATCTGCATTACCAATATCAGACCATTAGTTTTCCTCTCAGAGGCGTCACTGAACACCAGGGTGAGGGTTTCAAAGCTGAGGGATTAAAATCCGTAAAGCAGAATTCACGCAGAGGTGTGTTATACCCGATAACACGTGGGTTTCATATTTCCTGCTTAATGGCCTCATGAAGTAACTAATATTAGTTACTGGTAATACAGAAAAAAGGAAAAGAGAACAGCGCAAAGAAAAACTTCATGGTGTAGTATATTAAGAAATTCAATTTATATTTAAAAGGGTGAGTATTGCACGTACATCTAGTAAAAAATCACACAGCATGACATGTTTGGGACATGTTACCATCTGTAGACAGCCGTTCGTCAGTGGCAGAGGTTCGCATGGATCAGCTCGCCGTTGGAGATCACTCAGCAGTGGCAGGGACTCTCCTGGATCAGCTCGCGGATGGAGATCACTCCTAGAGTCTGGCGATATCACCGTGGTCTCCGTTGAGCTCCTTCACTTCCTGACACGTGCGCAATGGCGTCTGACGTCATCAGATGGCGTCCGGTAGTGTCTTAGTGTCTTTAGTTCGTCGCGCTAGATGGCGCTAACCGGCGAGAAAGTCACAGAAGGAAAGCAGGTCCCAGGCAGGCAGTGTGATAAAAAATACCACAATGGGTATATAAAGCATAAGTAGGGAATGCGCCCACTCCTACGCGTTTCGTTATAGATAACTTCTTCAGGGAATGATAGAGGATGTTCCAGGGCGCTTCATAAACCCTCAGATCTCTCCTGATTGGCCGTGCTAAATTGACCCGACTCAAAACACCTCTGGGAAATTAACCCATTCAGCGCTGGGTCTTAGTCAAGACAGGCGGCCTCTCAGCTAGAGATAGGGGGTGACAACATAACATATAGCATTAAAACACAATTTTATTTGATTGACAGGGTATTAGAATGTAAAATCTAAAAATAAAGAAAAAATAATTAGTAACATCCTAATTTAAAAAGACGTAAATATACACTCATACCTAATGCTACATGATAAAATGATATGGTCAAATTTGTATTACACAGACAAATTGAGAGAATTCATTAAAAATAGAATAAAAAGTCTAAAAAATCTGATATAATGTCTAAAAAATCTCTAATATTCACTGGTGATATAAAACTATCTTAAAAAATCAGAATAGGGACCAGACGTCAAGTTCCTCGTTTAGGCCCAGTGGGGACAGAGTTTGTAACTTATAAATCCACATGCTCTCCTGTTTGGATAATTTTTTTATTTTTTTTACATTTTTATCTCTGTCTCCACCACGTCTCCCTAAGGAGACGTGGTGGAGACAGAGATAAAAAATTATCCAAACAGGAGAGCCTGTGGATTTATAAGTTACAAACTCTGTCCCCACTGGGCGTAAACGAGGAACTTGACGTCTGGTCCCTATTCTGATTTTTTAAGATAGTTTTATATCACCAGTGAATATTAGAGATTTTTTAGACATTATATCAGATTATTTAGACTTTTTATTCTATTTTTAATGAATTCTCTCAATTTGTCTGTGTAATACAAATTCGACCATATCATTTTATCATGTAGCATTAGGTATGAGTGTATATTTACGTCTTTTTAAATTAGGATGTTACTAATTATTTTTTCTTTATTTTTAGATTTTACATTCTAATACCCTGTCAATCAAATAAAATTGTGTTTTAATGCTATATGTTATGTTGTCACCCCCTATCTCTAGCTGAGAGGCCGCCTGTCTTGACTAAGACCCAACGCTGAATGGGTTAATTTCCCAGAGGTGTTTTGAGTCGGGTCAATTTAGCACGGCCAATCAGGAGAGATCTGAGGGTTTATGAAGCGCCCCGGAACATCCTCTATCCTTCCCTGAAGAAGTTATCTATAACGAAACGCGTAGGAGTGGGCGCATTCCCTACTTATGCTTTATATACCCATTGTGGTACTTTTTATCACACTGCCTGCCTGGGACCTGCTGTCCTTCTTTGACTTTCTCGCCGGTTAGCGCCATCTAGCGCGACGAACTAAAGACACTAAGACACTACCGGACGCCATCTGATGACGTCAGACGCCATTGCGCACGTGTCAGGAAGTGAAGGAGCTCAACGGAGACCACGGTGATATCGCCAGACTCTAGGAGTGATCTCCATCAGCGAGCTGATCCAGGAGAGTCCTTGCCACTGCTGAGTGATCTCCAACGGCGAGCTGATCCATGCGAACCTCTGCCACTGACGAACGGCTGTCTACAGATGGGTAACATGTCCCAAATATGTCATGCTGTGTGATTTTTTACTAGATGTACGTGCAATACTCACCCTTTTAAATATAAATTGAATTTCTTAATATACTACACCATAAGGTTTTTCTTTGCGCTGTTCTCTTTTCCTTTTTTCTGTATTAGCCTGGAGTGCTGAGCTCTCAGTTTGAACAGCTGCATCAAACCTCATCATACAAGGTTGTTTTCACAGTTATTTTGAATCACATCACTATTATTTTATCCTTTTATGAGCGCAGTTTTTATTTTATTTCTAGTTACTGGTAATGTATGACATTTTTGGTTTTATTCCTTTTTTATTTAGTCATATGGTTTTCAATCCGCGCTCATGCTTCCTAAGTCTATCCTTGAAGTAGATCTTCTCCTTCCTCTTGCAGCTCGTCCACCGGCGTCTACCGCAAGAAAGCTCTGTCGGCGAGCACCCACAAAGAGAATAAAGGAGCACAGGAGCGCACTGTGGTAAAGAGGTATGTATTTAACTAATACAGTAATTGCGTGTACTGATTGATCTGTGTGGTTGATTGAAGTGCTGATTGGTTAAAGTGTGTGCAGTTAGAACCAGAAGGAAAGGGAAGTACTGGGTACACTAGCAGGGGTGGATGTTTTTGGGGAGTGTGCAGTGGGTTAATCTATTTTTAAAGTGTGCTGTAATTTGAAGCCTGTAACTTTCCCCCCCCCCTTTTTCCTGCCTGAGGCAGAGTGGGTGTGGTTGGTTAATTGGCTGGCCTAACACACCTGCAGTGGGTGGGATTAGTTAATTGATAACCTAACACACCTGGTGGGTGTCCCTATTTAAACAGAGGCTTCTAATGAATCCTGAGCTTGCGTGTACTGATTGATCTGTGTGGTTGATTGAAGTGCTGGTTGGTTAAAGTGTGTGCAGTTAGAACCAGAAGCAGTTTGAACAAGGAAGCGGTTAAACAAGGTATAGTTTATTGAAGTACAGTTTACTGTTAGTACTGCACCGACACACTTTATTCGAGCAAATACCCAGTATGTACCTGGCAGATACCTGGAATGCGCCGCTCCTCACCTCTAACAAGCCCCGTTACGTTTGCCTTCCCAGCCTGGGTTCATGCCTGGCTGACGGGCGGCTGATCTGTTAAATGATAATGATTAGGATTTAATAGGCTGCAATGCTTCGCGTGTCTACCAGATGGCATAAATTCATGAATTGTAATGCAGTATATATATATATACTGAGCAGTATTGCAGCCAGCGGGAATAAAATGCTTCAATCCCTGCCTGGAAAATAACCCAATGCACTCGGGCAGAAAACAGTCACAAACCTCAATACACCCGGGTATACCCGAATTCGTGGGACTAGCCGAGCTCGAATAAAGTGTGTCGCCAGTGTACTTCTAAACTTCATAGTTGCTAGAATGAGCAGGATTGAAAATGCCACTCAATGCACATCTTGCCACATGTATGTGCACTTGGAGCAGCTGTTCCAAGGAGAATACCGCTGTGAGAAGTGTGAGCAGGTGGTCTCTTTAGAATCAGAGATTGCTGATCTGAAGATGCAACTTGCAATATTGAGGGACATTGGCAATCTTGAAAGGGAATTAGAGCTCACTGAGCAGGCCCTTGCTTCGACTAGTGGTGCAAATGGTGGCGCTTTTAGTGAGGAGCAGGTAGGTAGCTTAGTTGCTGTTAGTGAGGAGCAGGTAGGTAGCTGGGTGACAGTTAGAAGGGGAAGCAGGGGCAATATGGAGAGGCAGGTCGTTTCTTAGCTGACACATCCCAATAGATTTGCCATCTTGAGTGAAGATATTGGGAATGTTGGGGCAGAAATGGCAAGGCTGGGGGATACTAATTCCTCTAGCAGCCAGCGGAATAGTTCCTCCAGCACAGTGGGGACTCAGGATGCTCAGATGCAAAGAAAGATTGTGGTGGTAGGGGACTCCATTATTAGGAAGGTAGATAGGGCAATCTGTTGCCAGGACCGCATGAACCGAACAGTTTGTTGTCTCCCGGGTGCTCGGGTTCGGCACATTGCGGATCTGGTAGACACATTGTTGGGGGGGGCTGGGATTGACCCGGCGGTCTTGGTACATGTTGGCACCAATGACAAAGTTAGAGAAAGATGGAGGGTCCTAAAACATTATTACAGGGATCTAGGCCAAAAGCTTAAGGCAAGGACCTCCAAGGTAGTATTTTCTGAAATACTACCAGTGCCATGCGCTACCGCAGGGAGACAGTCAGAGATCAGGGAGGTTAATGCATGGCTAAGAAAGTGGTGTAGGAAGGAGGGGTATAGGTTTTTAGAGCACTGGGACTCCTTTTCTGAGAGGTGGGATCTATATTCTAGAGCCGGATTGCACCTCAATGAAGAGGGATCTTCTGTGCTAGGGGGGGAGAATGCTAAAAAGGTTGGAGGAGATTTTAAACTAGGATGGAGGGGGGAGGGGAATGAAACAGATGATGAACTAAATGGAATAGAGGCGGATACAAGGTGGTATGGAGGTAGAAGGGGGGCAAGTGCAAGTTTGACAAGCAGTGAGATACCCATAGTAAATAGAGGTAATACTAGAAAACTTCTAAAGACTAAACCAAGTGGGAGCAGAAAGGAAGGAGCAGATAAGATAATAGTACAGGCTGAAAAAAAACTTAAATGCATGCTTGCTAATGCAAGAAGCCTGACAGATAAAATGGGGGAGCTTGAATTAATAGCTACAAGGGAACAGTATGATATCATAGGCATTACTGAAACATGGTGGGATGAAACTCATGACTGGACAGTTAATTTAAAGGGGTATTCTCTTTTTCGGAAGGATCGAACAAATAGAAGGGGAGGTGGAGTATGTCTATATGTTAAACCAGATTTAAAACCTATTATAAGGGATGATGTCTATGAAGGAAATGATGAAAATGTAGAGACCTTGTGGATAGAAATTAGCAGTGGAGGTAAAAGTATAAAGAAAATGTTTGTGGGAATATGCTATAAACCACCAAATATCTGTGAGATTGAGGAAGCTAAAATACATTTGCAAATGGAGAAGGCATCAAAACTGGGTCATGTTTGCATAATGGGGGATTTTAATTATCCAGACATAGACTGGGGCAATGAGATTAGCATTACAACAAAAGGAAACAGGTTTTTGGGGGTGCTTAAAGATAATTATATGACCCAAATTATTGAGGAACCAACCAGGAGAGGGGCAGTTCTGGATTTGGTCATATCAAACAATGTAGAAGTAATAACAAATATTCAAGTCCTGGAACATTTGGGTAACAGTGATCATAACATGGTCTCATTTGAAATAAATTATCAAAAAACAGATTACTTGGGTTCAACAAAGATTTTAAACTTTAGAAAGGCAGACTTTAAAAAACTGAGGTCTAATCTAGTAGTAATACAATGGGATGATGTTTTTGCAGGGAAAAATGTAGAAGATAAATGGGCAGTCTTTAAAACATTGTTAGAAAAGCACACTTATCAGTGTATACCCTTGGGTAATAAGTATAAAAGAAATAAGTCAAAACCAATGTGGCTAAATAAACAGGTAGGGGAGGAAATGGACAAGAAGAGGAAGGCGTTTAGATTCTTTAAGTCAGAAGGGACAGAGACATCGTATCAGAATTATAAGGAATGTAACAAAAATTGCAAAGGGGCAATTAAATTAGCAAAAATGGATAATGAAAAAAGGATTGCAATAGAAAGTAAGGTCAACCCTAAAAAGTTCTTTAAGTACCTTAATAACAAAAAAATGAGAAAAGAAAATATAGGACCCTTTCAGTGTGAGATGGGTAGGCAGATTATTGGAGATAAGGAGAAAGCAGAGGTATTAAACAAATTCTTTGCCTCTGTGTTTACCAGGGAAGAATCAAGTTCAATAGTAGCGCCACAGGAGGAAGCCACAACCTCCATATTAATGACCAATTGGTTAACTGAGGAAGAAGTTCATAAGCGACTTGAAAAAATTAAAGTAAATAAGGCACCTGGCCCCGATGGCATACAGTACATCCAAGAGTTCTCAAGGAGTTAAGCTCAGTAATAGCAAAACCATTATATTTAATATTCAAGGACTCCATTTTCACAGGCTCAGTACCACAAGATTGGCGTAAAGCAGATGTGGTGCCTATATTTAAAAAGGGAGCTAGATCATACCCGGGGAATTACAGACCTGTAAGCCTGACCTCAATAGTAAGGAAACTACTTGAAGGTTTAATATGGGATAATATTCAGGAATACCTAATGGAAAACAAAATTATTAGTAATAGTCAGCATGGATTTATGAAGGATAGATCTTGCCAAACTAACCTTATTTGTTTCTTTGAGGAGGTAAGTAGGAATTTAGACCAGGGTAATGCAGTTGATGTGGTCTACTTAGATTTTGCAAAGGCTTTTGATACGGTTTCACACAAGAGGTTGGTGTACAAAATAAAGAAAATTGGACTCAGTAATAATATATGCACCTGGATTGAAAACTGGTTAAAGGACAGACAACAGAGGGTTGTCATAAATGGAACTTTTTCAGGTTGGGCTAAAGTCGTGAGTGGAGTACCTCAAGGATCGGTACTGGGACCCCTGCTTTTTAACTTGTTTATTAATGACCTTGAGGTTGGGATCGAGAGCAATGTCTCCATCTTTGCTGATGATACTAAATTGTGTAAGGTAATAGAATCAGAGCAGGATGTAATTTCTCTTCAGAAGGACTTGGAGAGACTGGAAACGTGGGCAGGTAAATGGCAAATGAGGTTTAATACAGATAAATGTAAGGTTATGCATTTGGGATGCAAGAATAAAAAGGCGACTTACAAATTAAATGGAGATATATTGGGGGAATCCTTGATGGAGAAGGATTTAGGAGTGCTTGTAGATAGCAGGCTTAGCAATAGTGCCCAATGTCATGCAGTAGCTGCAAAGGCAAACAAGATCTTATCTTGCATCAAACGGGCAATGGATGGAAGGGAAGTAAACATAATTATGCCCCTTTACAAAGCATTAGTAAGACCACACCTTGAATATGGAGTACAATTTTAGGCACCAATCCTAAGAAAAGACATTATGGAACTAGAGAGAGTGCAGAGAAGAGCCACCAAATTAATAAAGGGGATGGACATTCTAACTTATGAGGAGAGGCTAGCTAAATTAGATTTATTCACATTAGAAAAGAGGCGTCTAACAGGGGATATGATAACTATATACAAATATATTCAAGGACACTACAAGGAGCTTTCAACAGAACTATTCATCCCACGGGCAGTACAAAGGACTCGGGGCCATCCCTTAAGGTTGGAGGAAAGGAAATTTCACCAGCAACAAAGGAAAGGGTTCTTTACAGTAAGGGCAGTTAAAATGTGGAATTCATTACCCATGGAGACTGTGATGGCAGATACAATAGATTTGTTCAAAAAAAGGTTGGACATCTTTTTAGATGGGAAAGGTATACAGGGATATACCAAATAAGTATATATGGGAAGGATGTTTATCCAGGGATTAATCCGATTGCCAATTCTTGGAGTCAGGAAGGAATTAATTTTTCCCCATAATGGGTTTTTTTGTTTGCCTTCCTCTGGATCAATAAGTAAGTATAGATCTAGAATAAAGTATCGGTTGTCTAAATTTAGCATAGGTTGAACTTGATGGACGTACGTCTTTTTTCAACCTCATCTACTATGTAACTATGTAACTATGTAACTAATAATGCAGGTAGTTGCTTACACAGATATAAAGCACAGTCCAGTAGATTATAAACAATCGGGCTCGATATTGTCACTTCTATAGTTCAGGAGAATAAGGGGGATGCTGTGTTTTTTTGAATCTATCCCGCGCGCTGGGATTAGCCGGTAACAGCACGTAGCTCTACTACTTCTGGGTTCATGCGTCACTGCATGAACACCGCATGCACTGCACCGTATGGAGTAAGCCCCCGCGTCTCCGTCGCTTGCTATCGCTTCCTATTGTCCCGAACAAAGGGGAAAAAATAGGGGGCTATGTACACCAACAGCGCATAGACAGACGTGGTGACCAAATATCATAGATCCTGGTGTAATAAACAATTAATCCGCTACACGTTTCAAACAGAAAAGTTCTTCATCAGGCCGTAATTTTAGACACCTTCAAAGTGGCCTTATATTTACCCATAGTGCAACTATCCGCAATTAAAAATTTCCTTTTTGACCAACTCAGTGTTTTCTCAGCCTGGGAGGTGATGAGCAAGTTCAGTTCAATTCTCCCATCTTTTAACTCTTGGAAGATCTCAGCTCTACCACTTCTGCTATGAAGGATAGAGAGCTTGTGAATTTTCGTTTTTAACTGGTTTAATTTTCCATTTCTCTTCTTTTTCTTACTGGCTGCTATGTTAATTAATGTGCCTCTGAGTAGCTTTGTGGACCTCCCATAAGGTTGTGTGAGAGTTCACGCTGTCTCTATTTATCCTGAAAAATTGCACTAATTCTTCCTTGAGAATTTGTGTTCTCTGGGATCTTTAGAATTTATTCATTACGTTTCCAATTTGCTCCTGGGCTATCTAGTCTAATTTGTGAGCACTGTAGCTCTATGGGTACGTGATCTGACCATGAAATATCATGGCTCCTGGAATAGGCGATCTGCGGGACTAGTCTATTGGATACAAAGAAGTAATCAATTGTACTGTAACTGTTGTGTGAGTAAAAAGTGATGCTTTTTTCTCCAGGGTGCTGTTTCTCCATATGTCTACTAACTATGTCTTTTTAGTCCCATGAGAAGCGCCACTGTACCGTCGTTCTTACCCCTCTGTTTCTGAGATGTTTTGTCAAGTGTTGGGTCAATGGTCTTGTTGAAATCCCCTGCTAAGATTATGTTGTCCTCTGCTATCTTATTCAATATTGTGAAAAACGAATTGAAGAATTGAGGATCATTTTCACAAGGGGCGTAGACGTTCGCCATTATTAGATGACTACTTTGAAGTGTACCTCTCCTGATTTTATCTACTTTGAAGGGTAACTTATTATGAATCAATATAGCTACTCCTCTCTTTTGAGGACCCTAGATGGAAATGTCTAAAGCTTTTGTCCACAAAGCTAATTTCCTGATGTAAGATTCCACCATTAACTGTGCGTCTATATATCTTGCCCCCTCTCTCCTAAGCTCCCTTTCCCAGCGCCTAAACCCTAAACCTTAAATCCACATACTTCCCTCTCTTCTCCGTCCCCTGCCACCCCCTTACCCTCCCATACAACCCTATTAATCCACCTTTTGCCCCGCCGCCATGACTCCATAGTATACACATATACTTTTTAATGACGAGCTGCATTTCTGGGTTATCATTCTTTTCCTGTACCAAGTGTGTATCCGAACCACCGCCGGGCGACATATCAGCTTCTCCCCCATCTCAGCGCTCGAGAAATATGCTTTCAAGTCCAATGTCTGCCGCTTTTTTTTTAACGAGTTTTCATCCTTCGTTCTTAGTGTTTTAGGGTTCACTTTTTGGTATCTCCATTTTGGGTGTTTATGCCGTTATTTTTTGTTAGTGCGCCGGGCTTTAGCGGAGCAGCGGTATTGTGACTCTATTCCTGTCCATGTCATGCACGCGTCCCTACAATGTCATTTTTATCTTAAAAATCCATAAAATACTGGAACACCCTAATCTCTGAAACAACTGAAATATAGATTCCTTTAGTTTAAGTGTAATTCCTAATTAATGCCCAGTGCCCAAAGGAGGAATATGCATCAGTGATTGTTTTGCACTTGTTTTTTATCTCCAAAATGTAACAAGGTATATTCTATGACAATGGCATGAGTTACTGATGGGTTAATAAGTTTCCTAAAACACAATTTATAAGACATTATCATAATAAGCCTGGAAAATCTGTACAAGCAGAATGGGTTTACTGAACAAAGTACTCTACTGTGAAATCATCTTTTTCCGAATCATAGCATCTCTGATGGCTTCTTTTACCTTTTCATTCCTTAATGTATAGATGAAAGGGTTTAGCAGAGGGGACAAGATTGTGCCCACAAAATTCACAATTTTGTCATTTTCTACAGAGGATTCTTTTGATGGTTTTATCGCAATGAATATGGCACTTCCAAAGACCAAAGAGACCATCATGAGGTGGGAGGCACAGGTGGAGAAAGTTTTGTATCGTCCATTTCCTGTTGGGATTCTAAGTACAGTGGTTATGATAAAAATGTAGGATATCGTTGTCACTATTAAAGATCCAATTAATATAATACTGGCTGATATTAGAGAAGATAGTTTGATTAGGGCGATGTCTGCACAGACCAGCTTCTGAATGGCTGCCCCATCACAAAAGAAGTGATCCAAGATATGACCACAGAAAGGCTTCTTGGAGATCATAATGACGGGGAATAAAATACAGATAGTGGATGTTAGCCAACAGCCCACGACCAAATTAGCACAAACTCTAATGCTCATGATGGTCAGATATCTCAGGGGATTGCTGATAGCCATATAACGATCAAATGACATTACAGCCAAAAGTAGAAAGGCAGTAGAAGTAAATAAAAAGTAGAAGAAGCACTGAATGAAACACCCAACCATAGATATACTCGTCCTTTGTGCCACAGCAATGATCAGAACTTTGGGAACCACCAGGAATATGCTTGAGGTCTCCAAGACAGAGAGGTTGACCAGGAAGAAGTACATAGGTGTGTGGAGCCGATAGTCAGCGGATATGATACCAATGATTAAACTGTTTCCAGCCACTGTTATAATGAAGATTATCAGCAGCATCACAAACATCATGATCTGAAATAGGGGTCCCCCTGAGATTCCCTTCAGAACAAATTCTTTCACAATGGTTTTATTGGCAAGTTCCATTGAGATTCTTACACCTACGGACAAGATTTCAAGACATTAATTTCTATTCATAATTATAGAACATAATAACATACAGACCCAGCGCAGCTGACAGCTCACCCCCATGGTTGCATCTAAGTATGAGCAGGGTACTTTATAGTCTGTAACTATTATCATTTGGCTAACAGCCTTGATCTGAATCTACATTGCATTCTTCTAGTAGCTGGACAGTGTTCAGTTACTCATGTGTATAGGCTTGGGTTTATTCCCATAGTCATTTTGCTGCCTGCATTTGCTCCCCACTTTGGTGTGTTTGGAGGCTAGGGTTAAGGGAGAGGGAAATACCTGTGGTCTTGCTGATCATAGGCAACAGGCCAGAAGAAGGGGGTCATCCCTGAAATGTTGCCCCCATCTACTTACCTTTTATTTTATTGCACCCACCATTTTTTTCCCTCTTTCCCCCCATCCCTTCCTTCCTATTTTTCGCTTTACCTCCCATTGTTTTCCCCATCCCCTATCCTCCTATTTACCTTTGCTCATGAGCAGTCTGTCCACACCTGGAATGGTTATCACCTCCCCCTTATCATCACACCCACGTCTACTATTGTGTATACGCTCATGTTAAGATACACTTACAAATTAAAGCTCTATATTTGCAGATTTTCAGTTTATTCTATTTTCGAGAGCTGGGAACTACTGTTTTGTTCATGATTATTTGGGAGGGTTGAGGGCCCCCCTTGTTCTCGTTGCACCACTTAGATGTATTTAATTCTTATACTTACATTGTGTGCTGTCTACTCCTTATATCATCTAAATCAGGGGTGAGCAAACTTTTTATGCCGAGACCCCCTTTTCATCCATAAACGCCCCTGGCTGATGTAATCAAAATCACATGTAAAAAAAAAATCTTTATTAAACTATATACAATGTAAAACCAAATATGTCTAAATACTTAGGCTGGTTCTATAGTGCCGGGGCGTGCTACAACGTGCGCGAACACGGCAGTTATAGATGGCTGAGGTCAGCCAGCCCTTCTATACAAGGGCTGCGCGCGCGCACGGCAGGGAGCGGGGAGCCGACAGACAGCTGCGAAGATGGTGGGAGGGATGATTGAACACAGCACTATTGCAGGGCAGACACCGAAAGGGGGGCGTTTGACTTCACCGCGCTCGGGCGTGCTCCTCCCCGTATCTCCGAAGCCCCCGCGCGTGCGCACACCATCAAGTGGCCGGCACCTGCACTATCCTGTTCAGCCACCAGCACACATCTTCGGCTGTCTGCCCGTGCACAGCGTCTGCCGTCCCGCGCACCCAGTTTTTGCCGCACGCATCCCCCTAAATAATCTTGCGCCTCTTTGCCCTTCGTTTGTGCACCACTGCATTCAATCACAACACACACTCCCAACCTCTCTCTCTCACCACACACACACACACACACACACACACACACACACACACACACACACACACACACACACACACACACACACACACACACACACACACACACACACACACACACACTTGAACCAGAAACAGTTTGAACAAGGACGCGGTTAAACAAGGTATAGTTTATTGAAGTACAGTTACTGTTAGTACTTATAAACTTCATAGTTGCTAGAATAAGCAGGATTGAAAATGCCACTCAATGTACATCTTTCCACATGTATGTGCACTTGGAGCAGCTGTTCCAAGGAGCATACCGCTGTGAGAGGTGTGAGCGTGTGGTCTCTTTAGAGTCAGAGATTGCTGATCTGAAGAGGCAACTTGCAATATTGAGGGACATTGGCAATTTTGAAAGGGAATTAGAGCTCACTGAGCAGGCCCTTGCTTCGACTAGTGGGGCAGATGGTGGCGCTGTTAGTGAGGAGCAGGTAGGTAGCTTAGTTGCTGATAGTGATGAGCAGTTAGGTAGCTGGGTGACAGTTAGAAGGGGAAGCAGGGGCAATAGGGAGAGGCAGGTCGTTTCTGAGCTGACACATCCCAGTAGATTTGCCATGTTGAGTGAAGATATTGGGAATGTTGGGGCAGAAATGGCAAGGCTGGGGGAGACTAATTCCTCTAGCAGCCAGGGGAATAGTTCCTCCAGCACAGTGGGGACTCAGGATGCTCAGATGCAAAGATAGATTGTGGTGGTAGGGGGACTCCATTATTAGGAAGGTAGATAGGGCAATCTGTTGCCGGGACCGCATGAACCGAACAGTTTGTTGTCTCCCGGGTGCTCAGGTTCGGCACATTGCGGACCGGGTAGACAGATTGTTTGGGGGGGCTAGGATTGACCCGGCGGTCTTGGTACATGTTGGCACCAATGACAAAGTTAGAGAAAGATGGAGGGCACTAAAAAATGATTACAGGGATCTAGGCCAAAAGCTTAAGGCAAGGACCTCCAAGGTAGTATTTTCTGAAATACTACCAGTGCCATGCGCTACCACAGGGAGACAGTCAGAGATCAGGGAGGTTAATGCATGGCTAAGAAAGTGGTGCAGGAAGGAGGGGTTTGGGTTTTTAGAGCACTGGGACTCCTTTTCTGAGAGGTGCCATCTATATTCTAGGGACGGATTGCACCTCACTGAAGAGGGATCTTCTGTGCTAGGTGGGAGAATGCTTAAAAGGTTGGAGGAGATTTTAAACTAGGATGGAGGGGGGAGGGGAATGAAACAGATAATTAACTAAATGGAATAGATGAGGATACAAGGTGGTATGGAGGTAGAAGGGGGGCAAGTGCAAGTTTGACAAGCAGTGAGATACCCATAGTAAATAGAGATACAACTAGAAAACTTCTAAAGACTAAACCAAGTGGGAGCAGAAAGGAATGAGCAGATAAGATAACAGTACAGGCTGAAAAAAAACTTAAATGCATGCTTGCTAATGCACGGAGCCTGACAGATAAAATGGGGGAGCTTGAATTAATAGCTATAAGGGAGCAGTATGATATCATAGGCATTACTGAAACATGGTGGGAAGAAACTCATGACTGGACAGTTAATTTAGAGGGTTATTCTCTTTTTAGGAAGGATCGAACAAGTAGAAAGGGAGGTGGAGTATGTCTATATGTTACTCCAGATCTAAAACCTATTATAAGGGATGATGTCTATGAAGGGAATGATGAAAATGTAGAGACCTTGTGGATAGAAATTAGCAGTGGAGGTAAAAGTATAAAGAAAATATTTGTGGGAATATGCTATAAACCACCAAATATCTGTGAGATTGAGGAAGCTAAAATACTTTTGCAAATGGAGAAGGCATCAAAACTGGGTCATGTTTGCATAATGGGGGATTTTAATTATCCAGACATAGACTGGGGCAATGAGATTAGCGTTACAACAAAAGGAAACAGGTTTTTGGGGGTGCTTAAAGATAATTATATGACCCAAATTATTGAGGAACCAACCAGGAGCGGGGCAGTTCTGGATTTGGTCATATCAAACAATGTAGAAGTAATAACAAATATTGAAGGTCTGGAAAATTTGGGTAACAGTGATCATAACATGGTCTCATTTGAAATAAATTATCAAAAACAGATTACTTGGGTTCAACAAAGACTTTAAACTTTAGAAAGGCAGATTTTAATAAACTGAGGTCTAATCTAGTAGTAATACAATTGGATGATGTTTTTGCAGGGAAAAAGGTAGAAGATAAATGGGCAGTCTTTAAAACATTGTTAGAAAAGCACACTTATCAGTGTATACCCTTGGGTAATAAGTATAAAAGAAATAAGTCAAAACCAATGTGGCTAAATAAACAGGTCGGGGAGGAAATGGACAAGAAGAGGAAGGCGTTTACATTCTTTAGGTCAGAAGGGACAGAGACATTGTATCAGAATTATAAGGAATGTAACAAAAATTGCAAAAGGGCAATTAAATTAGCAAAAATGGATAATGAAAAAAGGATTGCAATTGAAAGTAAGGTCAACCCTAAAAAGTTCTTTAAGTACCTTAATAACAAAAAAACGAGAAAAGAAAATATAGGACCCTTTCAGTGTGAGATGGGTAGGCAGATTATTGGAGATAAGGAAAAAGCAGAGGTATTAAACAAATTTTTTACCTCTGTGTTTACCAGGGAAGAATCAAGTTCAATAGTAGTGCCACAGGAGGAAGCTACAATCTCCATATTAATGACCACTTGGTTAACTGAAGAAGAAGTTCATAAGCGACTTGAAAAAATTAAAGTAAATAAGGCACCTGGCCCCGATGGCATACAGTACATCCAAGAGTTCTCAAGGAGTTAAGCTCAGTAATAGCAAAACCATTATATTTAATATTCAAGGACTCCATTTCCACAGGCTCAGTACCACAAGATTGGCGTAAAGCAGATGTGGTGCCTATATTTAAAAAGGGAGCTAGATCACACCCGGGGAATTACAGACCTGTAAGCCTGACTTCAATAGTAGGGAAACTACTTGAAGGTTTAATACGGGATAATATTTAGGAATACCTAATGGAAAACAAAATTATTAGTAATAGTCAGCATGGATTTATGAAGGATAGATCTTGCCAAACTAACCTTATTTGTTTCTTTGAAGAGGTAAGTAGGAATTTAGACCAGGGTAATGCAGTTGATGTGGTCTACTTCGATTTTGCAAAGACTTTTGATACGGTTTCACACAAGAGGTTGGTGTACAAAATAAAGAAAATTGGACTCAGTAATAATATATGCACCTGGATTGAAAACTGGTTAAAGAACAGACAACAGAGGGTTGTCATAAATGGAACTTTTTCAGGTTGGGCTAAAGTCGTGAGTGGAGTACCTCAAGTATCGGTACTGGGACCCCTGCTTTTTAACCTGTTTATTAATGACCTTGAGGTTGGGATCGAGAGCAAAGTCTCCATCTTTGCTGATGATACTAAATTGTGTAAGGTAATAGAATCGGAGCAGGATGTCATTTCTCTTCAGAAGGACTTGGAGAGACTGGAAACATGGGCAGGTAAATGGCAGATGCGGTTTAATACAGATAAATGTAAGGTTATGCATTTGGGATGTAAGAATAAAAAGGCGAATTACAAATTAAATGGGGATAAATTGGGGCCATCCTTGATGGAGAAGGACTTAGGAGTGCTTGTAGACAGCAGGCTTAGCAATAGTGCCCAATGTCATGCAGTAGCTGCAAAGGCAAACAAGATCTTATCTTGCATCAAACGGGCAATGGATGGAAGGGAAGTAAACATAATTTTATACCACACCTTGAATATGGAGTACAATTTTGGGCACCAATCCTAAGAAAAGACATTATGGAACTAGAGAGAGTGCAGAGAAGAGCCACCAAATTAATAAAGGGGATGGACATTCTAACTTATGAGGAGAGGCTAGCTAAATTAGATGTATTTACATTAGAAAAGAGGCGTCTAAGAGGGGATATGATAACTATATGCAAATATATTCAGGGACAATACAAGGAGCTTTCAAAAGAACTATTCATCCCACGGGCAGTACAAAGGACTCTGGGCCATCCCTTAAGGTTGGAGGAAAGGAAATTTTACCAGCAACAAAGGAAAGGTTTCTTTGCAGTAAGGGCAGTTAAAATGTGGAATTTATTACCCATGGAGACTGTGATGGCAGATACAATAGATTTGTTCAAAAAAAGGTTGGACATCTTTTTAGATGGGAAAGGTATACAGGGATATACCAAATAAGTATACATGGGAAGAATGTTGATCCAGGGATTAATCTGATTGCCAATTCTTGGAGTCAGGAAGGAATTAATGTTTCCAATGGTTTTTTAATAGTTTCCCCACTATTGAAGTCAGGCTTAAAGGTCAGTAATTCCCCGGTTGTTAGCTAGCTCCCTTTTTAAATATAGGCACTACATCTGCTTTACGCCAATTCATTATATGCTTTCAATAAAGGGGTGGCATCTTATTGCTTCATACTCTTGTATGCTGCAGTTTCCCCTCTTTCCACCATCACCATTATCCTCACATTGCTGGATTGACTGGTCTCAATAGATAACAGTATAACCAAAGCATGTCAGCAACATGTTAAAATGAATGCAATAATAAGATCATTTTCCTGGAATACTCCACAAAAAGCATTATGTTTACACCCAGTAAGGAAACTCACCGGAGAAAGTTGTAACATTTGCAATTCTGGGCTTCGATGCTAAAGGTTTAACCTCTAGTTTCTGCCTTAGATGCCAACAATTAGTGTTTCCTTGGTGATATCAGTTGGGATCCCAGCTCACAGTGGCATCCAGAGTTCCATTTCAGTGGTGGCTGCGTATATAGTTCAGAATTATTGCTGTAAAGTGCTGTATACATCTTCATTATTGATGCTATAGCTAATATTGAATAGAGGATATGATGAACAGATAGCAGCAAAACCGTTCTCCACTGCATTTCAAGTGGAATGTATGCCAGAGACACTTCAAAAGCCAACACATTACAAGTTCAGTAATCTTCATTCCTTGGCCCAAATATTATGCACCTTTTAGTAATCACCATTTATAATGCAGTTGCCTACAAAATAATTTTGTACATTAATATAGGAACTTTGCTAAAGCTAAGGATATAGGGACAGAGTCTAAACTGTGCTCAATCTGCTAACACTCTATACTCTGTAAGAAAACTAACCAAGAGAATTAGGGTTTATCTTGAGAAGAGTTTCCCCTCAGGCCCAAAATAAGTTTGTAAACAATGTTTATAATGAGGAATTACAGTAATTGCTGCTGGCACGAGGGACACTTTCAATTGGGAGGTTGCTGTGATTTAGCATAAGATGGTATTTCATCAGAAAGAAAAACTTCTCAAAGATTAATTGTTACAATAAAAACTTTGCTATTTGAGATATCTTTGTTATGTTTTGTTTGTGCAATTCATTTTTATATTAGCATTTTGCTGGTCTCTTGGGCTGCAAAGTAATACTATTCCTGGTCTCTGACTATAAAAGGGTCAAAGTTGCCCCTGCACCCTACACGGGTGAGGTCATGTACCACACTTGTCCGTTCTCATAAAGTTATTCTGAGCATTTCTTATCTGTTATCCCACGCAGATGTACTTAAAAGAAATTGAAAAGCTTATAGATCTGGGCAGGGAGTTGCAAGTCCTATCTAAACAAGAGTCAGAATTTCTTTTTAATCCTTTTCCCATCATACCTGTGTTTCACCATCTCCCAAAGATCCACAAGTCGCTTGAGCATCCTCCAGGCAGACCTATTATATCTAGCATTGGGTCTTTGGGAGATGGTGTCTCCAGGTATGTGGATTTTTTCTTGCAGCCGTTGGTTCAACAATTACCCTCATTTTTGAAAGACTCTTTTGATTTGCTTTCAGACATAAACAATATCACATGGTCTCACACATACACTTGGGTCACTTTAGATGTCACTTCCCTATACACGATTATTGAACACACTAAATGCATCAAAGCAATCACTCACTTTCTAAACAATTCTAATCTTCACCTGGCACAAATCACGTTTATTTTGGACTGTGTATTATTTTTATTACAGCACAATTATTTCACTTTTAACAATCAATATTATCTACAGACACAGGGCACGGCTATGGGGACCTCCTTTGCACCCTCCTATGCCAACCTATTTATGGGACTTTGGGAATCTCAACACATTTTCGGTGACACTAACCCATATAGACACTATATCGAGTTTTACTGTCGATATATTGACGACTTGTTACTAATTTGGTCTGGGGACGCACAAACACTTTCACTATTTTTTACATATCTTGAATCCAACGACTGCAATCTTAGATTCACGCATACAGTTCATGACCAACACATTGACTTCTTGGATCTCCACTTATATGTGGATACTAACCTTTCAATACAAACTAATATTTACAGAAAGGAACATTCTCGCAACTCCCTGCTCAGAGCAAACAGTGCACACCCGAAACCACTGTTGAATAGTATTCCTAAGAGTCAATTTCTCCGTCTCAGGAGGATATGCTCAACGGAAAAGTCTTTCAGCGATCAAGCAGAACAACTTAAAACTAGATTCAAATCTCGTGGTTATTCGGATGAGATAATTGAAAATGCTTTTCAAAGCGTGAAAGAATGCAATAGAGCAGATCTACTATCTAGGTATAAAAACAACAAACATAAGAAAAGGGGCACACTAGAGGGAGAGGTACCCTTATTTATCACAACATACTCTAAACAATCAAATACTATCCGATCAATCCTCAATAAACATTGGAACATACTAAAATTAGACAGAGATTTGGACAAAGTCACACAATCTAATCCAAAAATAGTATACCGGAAGCCAAAACATTGGGGGATCATCTTTCATCTAGTATGTATAGAGACAGATTGGTTACAGAAAGAAAACTACCAAAGGGATTTCACAAATGTGGAACATGTAATTTCTGCAAATTCGCACTTCCAATAAAATCAGTAAGGAACATATATACTAGACGCAAATATAGGATCAATTCATTTCTAACATGTAATTCCAAATTCGTTATTTATGTTCTTAGATGTGCATGTGGGTGTAATTATATTGGAAGAACAACAAGACCACTTAAGATAAGAATCAGGGAACACATCAGAACTATAAGGAATAAGGATGACAATTACCCAGTGGCCAGACACTTTAAGAACTGTGATCAAGGTTCAGTAGATCGCTTAACATTCAGTGCTCTCGAACATATAGCTATACATCCGAGAGGAGGTGATAGAGAATCACTCCTCAATCGTCGAGAAATGCACTGGATATATACCTTGGGAACATTGGCTCCCAATGGTATGAACACTGACTGGGAATTGAAACATTTCTTGAAATGATATAAAACAAATAATAATATGTCTATGTTAGAATGTATCCTATGACTAACATTATACTGTCCATTTGTACCTTTTTTATCAATTATTGAAATAACATACCACTATATAAAAATAATATGTGTGATATACATGGATAAAAATAAAAATAACTATATAGGTTACCATGAAATGTATACACACATATGTATAAGTGGGTGAGCAAAATGTGTATTATGTTGGTTCTATTTTCATATCAACAGTAAGCTAAACATATCAGGATTACTAACTGTTATATACCCTTAAGAACATTTAGACTTCACTTAAACAACTGGCTATTTGTATATAGCCTTATTACCCCATAGTCCATACAGTGGGTTGTTATAGCAGTCTTGTTATAAATAATATGTATATAGATTTATTTCTTTCCCCACTGTATTATACTCCATACCTCCATTTCAACCTGATAGATCGTTTTTGCAACACAATGTTTATATTGTTTTTAACATGCTTCAAACGCTACTGTATGTACTGTTGCTGCTTTTTAACTTGTTCCAAAGACCTGCTGCAGCTACTCCGCTGATCTGAGCCGCCCCCTGCACGCAATACGTTAGTCCATTCATCTCATTGGCTGTATGACACAGCCAATCAGATTGCAGCTCGGCGATTTCGCGCCAACAAATTATGAATCCATGATCAGCTGGCAGCGGAGGGGAGAGGGCTATATCAGCGGGACACTTGCAGCATTATTTGGTTCTCTTTGACAAAGGGCGAAAGCCTGAAACGCGTAAGAGAAGTTTGTCTATCCACTACCATGATGTTGATCGTGGAATAAAGGATTTTTACTTACCCTGGTGTTCAGCCCCTGCATCCATTCCGCTGTGCTCCGCTCCTACCTCCTTGAGGATTCCAACATATGCTGATTATTAGCGTGACGCACGCTGAAGGAACATCCACCTCCACAACCGTGAGTACCCCAGTCTGTTCATAAACGGCTGGGGACTAATCCTTAAATACCCACATGCTTCCTAGGGGACTATATACTGTTCTCAGGTAGTCAGACATTTATTACTGACTTCACCTGGAGATACAGGTCCTGCAGATACAGGAAGGGGTTAATCTTATGGATTTAACGGTGTACATATCATACAAGATTGTTCCCTCCTGGATGTTAGAACATTATCTTGATACATCATCTGCATACAATCTTTGCAAAGATTCCCACCTAGCTGAGCACGGTATTCGGGAGTTTATCTCCTATCTATCACTGCTGTACAGTATGTCTCATTTGAAAATTGTTGAAAAGCAAGGCGTGTACAGTACTGTAACAGTGTTACATTTCGGCATATAGTATACAGCGCTCTCCACCCGCTCAGGGTAATTAACTGCACTGCAGGGTATTTCAACTTATCTTCTGTGCAATGCAGTACATCTCTCCCACACCATTCCTTTGAACGTTTGTCTGGTTTGAATCACATTCCTGCTTGACAGCAGGAATTTACTGCGCATGCGCCTGTAACTTCGCCCACCACTGCTTGCTTGCCTGAGTGAGTGACCAAAAAAAAAATTTTAAATTAAAAAAATGTTATTGTAATTTTTTTATTTTTACTTTCTCCACAAACCTGCAAAAACCATCTTACTGTATTACGATATTCAAACTGTGCTGTACAGTAGCTTTTGACTGCGGCCATGTGCGTTTGACTGCACATGGTTGATTTGTGTGCTTTTTACGTACTGTACTGTATTTGGGGGTGTATTACACTGGCGACACACTTTATTCGAGCTCGGCTAGTCCCACGAATTCGGGTATACCCGGGTGTATTGAGGTTTGTGACTGTTTTCTGCCCGAGTGCATTGAGTTATTTTCCGGCAGGGATTGAAGCATTTTATTCCCGTTGGCTGCAATACTGCACACTACATATATATATACTGCATTACAATTCATGAATTTATGCCATCTGGTAGACACGCGAAACATTGCAGCCTATTAAATCCTAATCATTATCATTTAACAGATCAGCCGCCCATCAGCCAGGCATGAACCCAGGCTGGGAAGGCAAATGCAACGGGGCTTGTCAGAGGTGAGGAGCGGCGCATTCCAGGTATCTGCCAGGTACATACCGGGTATTTGCTCGAATAAAGTGTGTCGGTGCAGTATTATGATGAACTGCCTTTTGCAATTAAATTATGTCTTTAGCTTTGAACTTCATGCGCCTGCCTTTAATTTTTGGAATCTTGCCATTGTGTTTTGAATCCGTCCATAGCCGAGCGTCAATCGCCTCACTGCGCCTGCGTGTACAGTACTCTAAGCCTGAAGGTAGAAAAAACAGGATATTCAGTGCTCGTGCTGTGTGATGGTGTGGATGATCCCTTTGCAACATGTACATAAAGCGTCTCCCCAGAAACTCTCAAATCTAGGTGAACCCCCCTTAAAAATGGGGGAGGGCACCCTGAAATACAAGATAATAAAAAATGCACAAATGCGCACCAGGGATTAGTGGAAGGTAATTTATTAAAAATACACACAAACTCTGAGGGGATCCAACCCCACCTCAGAACAGCTGTGCAGCTGGACGGCTAAGTACTACCCAGGAGAACACCTGATGGTGACTAAACCCTAAGCTGCACAGTATACAAATACAGTAAAATTTATATAAAAACACATGAAAGAAAAAAAACAAACATGAAAACAACCTATCAACAGATTTGTATAGAAACCGCCATAAGGTTGGGCACTGGCAAGGGGAAACGGACACTCACACTGAGACAGTCAGCAGACTCGCGCTGTCTGCACAGGATCCGGATCTCGGCACCGCGGAGATGGAAAAAACCGCTGCTGTCTCTTGCAGGCTCCGTCTCAGCTTACCAGCATACACGCGCAGGATGACCTGTCGTGACCTCTACGCGTTTCGTACCAAGTACTTCGTCAGTAGGTCACGTACAGCGTCATCCGCGCATATATAGGCGGCAACTGATTGAATAAACCAGCCCCCTCAGAGAAACACCCTTACTTTGCCTAATTGCTACACTGATTAAAACACCTAGAAATGAGGTTACTAGGCAACAGGGTGTATGACAACTCATGTGGGGGATATGTGCAAGTATAAATTAATCATTGCACTCACCCCTATGAAAAAATACAGGAAAAAGACCTCTAACAACATAAATGATATACTATGTAAACAAATCATGCTGAAACCTGTATATAAATAAAAGAAAAAAGAACAAATGATTAAATAAAAACAAATAAATATAAAAACATACATAAATGTTAATGCAAATAAATGTTAATAAATTCATTTTATTAAAAACGGAATACCTTATCTTAAAAAAGGAGTCAATTCAATTAGTTCATTGAAACCATAGGGATGTCTAGTATGCATTTCATAAATCCAAAATTGCTCCCGTTTCAATAAATGA
The DNA here is from genome assembly GCF_040206685.1 of Ascaphus truei. Taxonomy (NCBI): domain Eukaryota; kingdom Metazoa; phylum Chordata; class Amphibia; order Anura; family Ascaphidae; genus Ascaphus; species Ascaphus truei. Next base: position 46,540,921 of record NC_134495.1, read on the forward strand.
TTATCTCTATTTCCCTGTCTACTACCTAGTGATACACTTTCAAGTCCCTTAAATTTAATACAACCAGGTTCACTATTATGCACTTCTTTAAAGTGTTTCAAAAGCGGAGATAATGGCATACCCTTTGCTATTATTTTTGGTATGTTTTTAACATTTCTCAGGTGCTCTAACATGCGCATTTTAAACGGTCTTTTTGTCTTACCAATGTACTGTAAATTACAGCTACACTGTAAGGCATAGACCACATGCGTTGTCTGACAATTAATGAAACTTGTAATATTGTAGACTTTGTTAGTAACTCCTGATGTAACTGTTTTCCCTTGTAACCTTATTGCTACTATAATGACGCTGTTACATCAGATCAAATTTCTCACAATGAGGCAATTGATATTACAGTTGATCAGATGGCTATTATTGAAGATCTAGAAGCACTACTGAAAGAAAGTGACCCTGACTTTGTCAACTTTGGAAGTTACACACATACTGATTTCAAACCAAATTCTGTATTTTTGAAATGGCAAGGCTGGGGGATACTAATTCCTCTAGCAGCCAGGGGAATAGTTCCTCCAGCACAGTGGGGACTCAGGATGCTCAGATGCAAAGAAAGATTGTGGTGGTAGGGGACTCCATTATTAGGAAGGTAGATAGGGCAATCTGTTGCCAGGACCGCATGAACCGAACAGTTTGTTGTCTCCCGGGTGCTCGGGTTCGGCACATTGCGGATCGGGTAGACACATTGTTGGGGGGGGCTGGGATTGACCCGGCGGTCTTGGTACATGTTGGCACCAATGACAAAGTTAGAGAAAGATGGAGGGTCCTAAAACATTATTACAGGAATCTAGGCCAAAAGCTTAAGGCAAGGACCTCCAAGGTAGTATTTTCTGAAATACTACCAGTGCCATGCGCTACCGCAGGGAGACAGTCAGAGATCAGGGAGGTTAATGCATGGCTAAGAAAGTGGTGTAGGAAGGAGGGGTTTAGGTTTTTAGAGCACTGGGACTCCTTTTCTGAGAGGTGGGATCTATATTCTAGGGACGGATTGCACCTCAATGAAGAGGGATCTTCTGTGCTAGGGGGGGAGAATGCTAAAAAAGTTGGAGGAGATTTTAAACTAGGATGGAGGGGGGAGGGGAATGAAACAGATGATGAACTAAATGGAATAGAGGTGGATACAAGGTGGTATGGAGGTAGAATGGGGGCAAGTGCAAGTTTGACAAGCAGTGAGATACCCATAGTAAATAGAGGTAATACTAGAAAACTTCTAAAGACTAAACCAAGTGGGAGCAGAAAGGAAGGAGCAGATAAGATAATAGTACAGGCTGAAAAAAAACTTAAATGCATGCTTGCTAATGCAAGAAGCCTGACAGATAAAATGGGGGAGCTTGAATTAATAGCTACAAGGGAGCAGTATGATATCATAGGCATTACTGAAACATGGTGGGATGAAACTCATGACTGGACAGTTAATTTAAAGGGGTATTCTCTTTTTCGGAAGGATCGAACAAATAGAAGGGGAGGTGGAGTATGTCTATATGTTAAACCAGATTTAAAACCTATTATAAGGGATGATGTCTATGAAGGAAATGATGAAAATGTAGAGACCTTGTGGATAGAAATTAGCAGTGGAGGTAAAAGTATAAAGAAAATGTTTGTGGGAATATGCTATAAACCACCAAATATCTGTGAGATTGAGGAAGCTAAAATACATTTGCAAATGGAGAAGGCATCAAAACTGGGTCATGTTTGCATAATGGGGGATTTTAATTATCCAGACATAGACTGGGGCAATGAGATTAGCGTTACAACAAAAGGAAACAGGTTTTTGGGGGTGCTTAAAGATAATGATATGACCCAAATTATTGAGGAACCAACCAGGAGAGGGGCAGTTCTGGATTTGGTCATATCAAACAATGTAGAAGTAATAACAAATATTCAAGTCCTGGAACATTTGGGTAACAGTGATCATAACATGGTCTCATTTGAAATAAATTATCAAAAAACAGATTACTTGGGTTCAACAAAGATTTTAAACTTTAGAAAGGCAGACTTTAATAAACTGAGGTCTAATCTAGTAGTAATACAATGGGATGATGTTTTTGCAGGGAAAAATGTAGAAGATAAATGGGCAGTCTTTAAAACATTGTTAGAAAAGCACACTTATCAGTGTATACCCTTGGGTAATAAGTATAAAAGAAATAAGTCAAAACCAATGTGGCTAAATAAACAGGTAGGGGAGGAAATGGACAAGAAGAGGAAGGCGTTTAGATTCTTTAAGTCAGAAGGGACAGAGACATCGTATCAGAATTATAAGGAATGTAACAAAAATTGCAAAGGGGCAATTAAATTAGCAAAAATGGATAATGAAAAAAGGATTGCAATAGAAAGTAAGGTCAACCCTAAAAAGTTCTTTAAGTACCTTAATAACAAAAAAATGAGAAAAGAAAATATAGGACCCTTTCAGTGTGAGATGGGTAGGCAGATTATTGGAGATAAGGAGAAAGCAGAGGTATTAAACAAATTCTTTGCCTCTGTGTTTACCAGGGAAGAATCAAGTTCAATAGTAGCGCCACAGGAGGAAGCCACAACCTCCATATTAATGACCAATTGGTTAACTGAGGAAGAAGTTCATAAGCGACTTGAAAAAATTAAAGTAAATAAGGCACCTGGCCCCGATGGCATACATCCAAGAGTTCTCAAGGAGTTAAGCTCAGTAATAGCAAAACCATTATATTTAATATTCAAGGACTCCATTTCCACAGGCTCAGTACCACAAGATTGGCGTAAAGCAGATGTGGTGCCTATATTTAAAAAGGGAGCTAGATCATACCCGGGGAATTACAGACCTGTAAGCCTGACCTCAATAATAGGGAAACTACTTGAAGGTTTAATATGGGATAATATTCAGGAATACCTCATGGAAAACAAAATTATTAGTAATAGTCAGCATGGATTTATGAAGGATAGATCTTGCCAAACTAACCTTATTTGTTTCTTTGAGGAGGTAAGTAGGAATTTAGACCAGGGTAATGCAGTTGATGTGGTCTACTTAGATTTTGCAAAGGCTTTTGATACGGTTTCACACAAGAGGTTGGTGTACAAAATAAAGAAAATTGGACTCAGTAATAATATATGCACCTGGATTGAAAACTGGTTAAAGGACAGACAACAGAGGGTTGTCATAAATGGAACTTTTTCAGGTTGGGCTAAAGTCGTGAGTGGAGTACCTCAAGGATCGGTACTGGGACCCCTGCTTTTTAACTTGTTTATTAATGACCTTGAGGTTGGGATCGAGAGCAAAGTCTCCATCTTTGCTGATGATACTAAATTGTGTAAGGTAATAGAATCAGAGCAGGATGAAATTTCTCTTCAGAAGGACTTGGAGAGACTGGAAACGTGGGCAGGTAAATGGCAAATGAGGTTTAATACAGATAAATGTAAGGTTATGCATTTGGGATGCAAGAATAAAAAGGCGACTTACAAATTAAATGGAGATATATTGGGGGAATCCTTGATGGAGAAGGATTTAGGAGTGCTTGTAGATAGCAGGCTTAGCAATAGTGCCCAATGTCATGCAGTAGCTGCAAAGGCAAACAAGATCTTATCTTGCATCAAACGGGCAATGGATGGAAGGGAAGTAAACATAATTATGCCCCTTTACAAAGCATTAGTAAGACCACACCTTGAATATGGAGTACAATTTTAGGCACCAATCCTAAGAAAAGACATTATGGAACTAGAGAGAGTGCAGAGAAGAGCCACCAAATTAATAAAGGGGATGGACATTCTAACTTATGAGGAGAGGCTAGCTAAATTAGATTTATTCACATTAGAAAAGAGGCGTCTAACAGGGGATATGATAACTATATACAAATATATTCAAGGACACTACAAGGAGCTTTCAACAGAACTATTCATCCCATGGGCAGTACAAAGGACTCGGGGCCATCCCTTAAGGTTCGATGAAAGGAAATTTCACCAGCAACAAAGGAAAGGGTTCTTTACAGTAAGGGCAGTTAAAATGTGGAATTCATTACCCATGGAGACTGTGATGGCAGATACAATAGATTTGTTCAAAAAAAGGTTGGACATCTTTTTAGATGGGAAAGGTATACAGGGATATACCAAATAAGTATACATGGGAAGGATGTTTATCCAGAGATTAATCCGATTGCCAATTCTTGGAGTCAGGAAGGAATTAATTTTTCCCCTTAATGGGGTTTTTTGTTTGCCTTCCTCTGGATCAATAAGTAAGTATAGATCTAGAATAAAGTATCGGTTGTCTAAATTTAGCATAGGTTGAACTTGATGGACGTACGTCTTTTTTCAACCTCATCTACTATGTAACTATGTAACTATGTAACTAATAATGCAGGTAGTTGCTTACACAGATATAAAGCACAGTCCAGTAGATTATAAACAATCGGGCTCGATATTGTCACTTCTATAGTTCAGGAGAATAAGGGGGATGCTGTGTTTTTTTGGATCTATCCCGCGCGCTGGGATTAGCCGGTAACAGCACGTAGCTCCACTACTTCTGGGTTCATGCGTCACTGCAGTACCCGTATGGAGTAAGCCCCCGCGTCTCCGTCGCTTGCTATCGCTTCCTATTGTCCCGAACGAAGGGGAAAAAATAGGTGGCTATGTATACCAACAGCGCATAGACAGACGTGGTGACCAAATATCATAGAGCCTGGTGTAATAAACAATTAATCCGCTACACGTATCAAACAGAAAAGTTCTTCATCAGGCAGTAATTTTAGACACCTTCAAAGTGGCCTTATATTTACCCATAGTGCAACTATCCGCAATTAAAAATTTCCTTTTTGACCAACTCAGTGTTTTCTCAGCCTGGGAGGTGATGAGCAAGTTCAGTTCAATTCTCCCATCTTTTAACTCTTGGAAGATCTCAGCTCTACCACTTCTGCTATGAAGGATAGAGAGCTTGTGAATTTTCGTTTTTAACTGGTTTAATTTTCCATTTCTCTTCTTTTTCTTACTGGCTGCTATGTTAATTAATGTGCCTCTGAGTAGCTTTGTGGGCCTCCCATAAGGTTGTTTGAGAGTTCATGCTGTCTCTATTTATCCTGAAAAATTGCACTAATTCTTCCTTGAGAATTTGTGTTCTCTGGGATCTTTAGAATTTATTCATTACGTTTCCAATTTGCTCCTGGGCTATCTAGTCTAATTTGTGAGCACTGTAGCTCTATGGGTACGTGATCTGACCATGAAATATCATGGCTCCTTGAATAGGCGATCTGCGGGACTAGTCTATTGGATACAAAGAAGTAATTAATTGTACTGTAACTGTTGTGTGAGTAAAAAGTGATGCTTTTTTCTCCAGGGTGCTGTTTCTCCATATGTCTACTAACTATGTCTTTTTAGTCCCGTGAGAAGCGCCACTGTACCGTCGTTCTTACCCCTCTGTTTCTGAGATGTTTTGTCAAGTGTTGGGTCAATGGTCTTGTTGAAATCCCCTGCTAAGATTATGTTGTCCTCTGCTATCTTATTCAATATTGTGAAAAACGAATTGAAGAATTGAGGATCATTTTCACAAGGGGCGTAGACGTTCGCCATTATTAGATGACTACTTTGAAGTGTACCTATTATTATTAAAAATCTGCCTTCCTTGACTCTCCTGATTTTATCTACTTTTTTTCAATATAGCTACTCCTCTCTTTTGAGGACGCTAGATGGAAATGTCTAAAGCTTTTGTCCACAAAGCTAATTTCCTGATATAAGATTCCACCATTAACTGTGCGTCTATATATCTTGCCCCCTCTCTCCTAAGCTCCCTTTCCCAGCGCCTAAACCCTAAACCTTAAATCCACATACTTCCCTCTCTTCTCCGTCCCCTGCCACCCCCTTACCCTCCCATACAACCCTATTAATCCCCCTTTTGCCCCGCCGCCATGACTCCTTAGTATACACATATACTTTTTAATGACGAGCTGCATTTCTGGGTTATCATTCTTTTCCTGTACCAAGTGTGTATCCGAACCACCGCCGGGCGACATATCAGCTTCTCCCCCATCTCAGCGCTCGAGAAATATGCTTTCAAGTCCAATGTCTGCCGCTTTTTTTTTAACGAGTTTTCATCCTTCGTTCTTAGTGTTTTAGGGTTCACTTTTTGGTATCTCCATTTTGGGTGTTTATGCCGTTATTTTTTGTTAGTGCGCCGGGCTTTAGCGGAGCAGCGGTATTGTGACTCTATTCCTGTCCATGTCATGCACGCGTCCCTACAATGTCATTTTTATCTTAAAAATCCATAAAATACTGGAACACCCTAATCTCTGAAACAACTGAAATATAGATTCCTTTAGTTTAAGTGTAATTCCTAATTAATGCCCAGTGCCCAAAGGAGGAATATGCATCAGTGATTGTTTTGCACTTGTTTTTTATCTCCAAAATGTAACAAGGTATATTCTATGACAATGGCATGAGTTACTGATGGGTTAATAAGTTTCCTAAAACACAATTTATAAGACATTATCATAATAAGCCTGGAAAATCTGTACAAGCAGAATGGGTTTACTGAACAAAGTACTCTACTGTGAAATCATCTTTTTCCGAATCATAGCATCTCTGATGGCTTCTTTTACCTTTTCATTCCTTAATGTATAGATGAAAGGGTTTAGCAGAGGGGACAAGATTGTGCCCACAAAATTCACAATTTTGTCATTTTCTACAGAGGATTCTTTTGATGGTTTTATCGCAATGAATATGGCACTTCCAAAGACCAAAGAGACCATCATGAGGTGGGAGGCACAGGTGGAGAAAGTTTTGTATCGTCCTTTTCCTGTTGAGATTCTAAGTACAGTGATTACAATAAAAATGTAGGATATTGTTGTCACTATTAAAGATCCAATTAATACAATACTGGCTGATATTAGAGAAGATAGTTTGAGTAGGGTGATGTCTGCACAGATCAGCTTTTGAATGGCTGCCCCATCACAAAAGAAGTGATCCAAGATCTGACCACAGAAGGGCATCCTGGGGACCATAATGGTGGGGTATAAAATACAGATAGTGGATGTTAGCCAACAGCCCACTACCAAATTAGCACAAACTCTAATGCTCATGATGGTCGAATATCTCAGGGGATGGCTGATAGCCATGTAACGATCAAATGACATTACAGCCAAAAGTAGAAAGGTAGTAGAAATAAATAAAAAGTAGAAGAAGGACTGAATGAAACATCCAACCATAGATATAGTTGTCCTTTGTGCCACAGCAATGATCAGAACTTTGGGAACCACCAGGAATATGCTTGAGGTCTCCAAGACAGAGAGGTTGACCAGGAAGAAGTACATAGGTGTGTGGAGTCGATAGTCAGCGGATATGATACCAATGATTAAACTGTTTCCAGCCACTGTTATAATGAAGATTATCAGCAGCATCACAAACATCATGATCTGAAACATGGGTCCCCCTGAGATTCCCTTCAGAACAAATTCTTTCACAATGGTTATATTGGCAAGTTCCATTGAGATTCTTACACCTGCGGACAAGATTTCAAGACATTATTTTCTATTCATAATTATAGAAAATAATTACCTACAGTATGCCGAATTATGTTATCCCATTACATAACAGCCCCTGCCAAACAGATGTGCAAAGTGTGCAGTATAACAAAAAGTCCAACTACATTGCAATACCATGTTATTCTGTACACTACAATAATGAAAGGTATAAAGAAATAAATAAGTGCGCTACTAGAACATCTTCAGACAGTTGCGTGAATAGTATCAAATACCACATTAATTAGTGTTAAACATACATGACCTTAGTATTGTAAGAAAGAGAAGCGTCTACTGCTGTTGTGGGTTGTGTGGCCCAGCACCCCTAAACTACAAGAAAAAAAGAAAAAAACAACGCACAGTGAAATACGTTTAAATTAGAATTTTATAATGAAGAGGTAATTCTGCGTACATCAGAAAAAATCAAAGAAAGCATTCCGTGTACAATTACACGGGTTACCACACGCCGGACTGGAATGGAAGGAGTCGTCGTCACCGCACCCTCTGATGACGTCACTCAATGGCTTCTGGAGATCGGGAATTCTCCCTTCAGGTAGGTGGCCTCTCACGTAGAGGCACTAGTTTCCCTCCTTGATCAAGCGTACCTTCCGATTACTTCTCTCCGTGGTGGTATCAGCCTCACAGATGGAAATCTGCTGCAGCAGTGTCCGTGTGTTGGAGCAACACGTGACCCCCCTCCCCCTTCACACCAACTGGTGTCTCGGTGATGATAACCAGGAGATGATGTCACAGGGATCACATTAGGAAGTGAGTAAAACAACCAGGATAAACCAATTGTAAATCCACTGAGCTTAGCATACACACCAGAGGCTTAATGCGAGTTGGTGATATCGCCACTTTAACGCCACCCTGTAGCGATCGAGAGTGCAAAACGGCACTTAGCCCGCTTACACCAGGTGAACAATGTATAAAGCTTCAGGGGTTGTCTGGAACAATGAAACAGGACTTAGCCTTATGGAATTCAAATAGTACAAAATAATCCTACGCGTTTCGTAGCGCAATGCTACTTCTTCAGGGAGGGGTTCATTTCTGTAAGAGGAAGATCAACGGTTTTGAACAACAGCTAAATGAGAAGTTAATGTGTAACTAGTTTGCCTTTCCTGCTGCTTTACTTTCCAAACTCCACATACCTTTATTATTTATTAGCAAAACGCAACCCAAACAACAAACATGAATCTCATCCTGGGACTACCCACATAGCCCCACCCCCTCCCAACACTGCCCACAATTTTCAATTTGGCTTGGTATCCGAAGAGGAGATTACACAAGCGCTCCTCAAATTAAAACTAAGCAGCCAATGTGGACCTCACTTACTACAATCTAAGTTCCTAAGACTTGGTGACCCAGCCAATGCCAAACCAATTTCTTCCATAGTCAACTCTATCCTGTCTGCAGGCCATATCCCTAAGACCTGTAAAACTGCCAGAGATGTCCCAATCTTCAAAAGTGGGGACAAAAACACTGTCTCAAACTACAGGCCAATCTCTCTTCTCCCAATACTATCCAAGTCATGGGAAAATGTGTTCACTACCAATTAAGCGATTTCTATACCAAGACAAATTTCCCTAGACAATTCTAATCTGACTTTAGCCCCAAACACTACCCTGCTAAAAGTTTGCAATGAAATCCTGTGTGGAATGGAACGGGGACAACTCACTGGTGCAATATTCCTAGATTTTGCATAGGATTTTGATACTGTTGATCATGCTATCATGCTTAACAAACTCTGGTGCTCTGGAATAGGGAAGCATGCTTTAGGCCTCGTTCAGGGTGCAGGCTTCGGAGGGAGGGCGTGCTGCCGTGCGAGCTGCCGTGGGACACAAAGTATTCAAATTGAATACTGGTTGTCAGGGTAGCAGCTGCCCTGTCTCCGAAATCCGGAGTTGATGCTGGCTACAGTTTCAATAAACAAGCCAAGTCGTTTTTTGAAGCTGCAGCAGCAGTGTCACTGGGTCCTCGGCAGCCAATGAAATCATTCTTGAGAATGATTTCAAGACTGCAACTTGGATCCCTAACCTCACGTCTGTAGCCCTGCCCCCTCCTCAACTCCTGAAAAAGTCTGCTAGGGATGAACACACATCGCCCAGCAGACTGCCGCCCGCCCTCGCGAACGCCCACCCTCCAACTCCTGCCTCTGGCACCCTGAACGAGGCCTTAAATTGGTTTCAGTCCTACCTATCAGGTAGATCCCAACATGTGTCCATCTCAGGCTCTAACTCCAACCCCTTGGATATCACCTGTGGTGTCCCGCAAGGCTCTGTTATGGGGCCCCTACTCTTCTCAGTGTTCATCAATGATCTTCCCACAGCTTGTAAGGAAGCTTCATTTATACATTATACTCCTTGATAAAGGACCTACCGGTCCGAAACGCATAGGAGATGCGTTTTGGTCCCCATGGGGGTATTTTTGTCATCAGTCATGCACTGAAATAAAGGACATTTAACTTTTATTCCACCTGGCTCCCTGGCTGTGCGCTATTTGCTGTTGTTTTGTTGCTGTTATTGGATTCATCTTCATGGCTGGCACGCCACTACTACCTTCCTTGGAGTATATAGGAGTGGGTAAGAGACATTATTTTTGACTGCAATAGTTGAGTACTTGGATGCTATTATTTGTCATAGTGACTCACAGGTCAATCCATATATATACCCACTCCTTAGACCCAACATTGGAGTTATTATCTACTTAGAATTGTCCTATTGGATGGAGTGTCACTGGGTGGAGCACCCTATTTGTTTTTCTCTCATTATACATGTATGCAGATGACACAATCCTATATGCACACAGCCATAGCCTCTGCAACCTTGAACACATACTTCAGTATGACTTTTTGAAACTCGAAAACTGGATTTCCCAAAACAAACTGTTTTCAAACACTGACAAGACTGTAACAATGGTATTTGGGACTAAGACTACATTTTTAAAGCTTCTAGTGACTGAGCTCCAGATCAGAACCAACACTAACACCACCCTAACTCCTGTTACTGATTTTAAATACCTGAGCATATGGTTTGACTCCCACTTAACATTCGGGATGCACATTGATTGACATCCAAAACCTATGCCAAACTAGGTGTACTTTACAAGAACAAATCCTCCCTAAGCCTGCTGGTGAGAAAGCGTATCGCACAGCAGATGCTAATGCCAATTATGGACTATGGAGACATAGTACACTGGCGACACACTTTATTTGAGCTCGGCTAGTCCCACGAATTCGGGTATACCCGGGTGTATTGAGGTTTGTGACTGTTTTCTGCCCGAGTATATTGGGTTATTTTCCAGGCAGGGATTGAAGCATTTTATTCCCACTGGCTGCAATACTGCACAGTATATATATATATACTGCATTACAATTCATGAATTTATGCCATCTGGTAGACACGCGAAGCATTGCAGCCTATTAAATCCTAATCATTATCATTTAACAGATCAGCCGCCCGTCAGCCAGGCATGAACCCAGGCTGGGAAGGCAAACGCAACGGGGCTTGTCAGAGGTGAGGAGCGGCGCATTCCAGGTATCTGCCAGGTACATACTGGGTATTTGCTCGAATAAAGTGTGTCGGTGCAGTATACGACTCGGCACTCCAACCCCAACTTAGCAAACTTGACACCCTCTACAACTCAATATGCTGTTTTGTTCTCCAATGCAACAACAACACACATCACTGCGAAATGCTCAAAGAACTAGATTGGTCATCACTTGAGTCTAGGCGCAAAGTTCACCTTTCCTGTCTTGCCTTCAAATACTTTCTGGGCAAGCTACCCATCTATCTGAACAAGCTCCTCACCCCTACCACATGCAGCACTTCTTATCATCTGAGATCTGACTCCAAAAGACTGTTCATGGTCCCAAGGCTCAACCAATATCCGGCCGCTCCTCCTCTTACCGTGCACCCCAAAACTGGAACAGCCTACCGGAGACTCTCACATCCACCACCATTTAAGTTCTTTCCAAACTAAGGCTGTCTCACATTTTAATCTGGTCTGTAACTGTTACATACGCTCATTCTCTCCCATCTTGATTACTGTAACCTCCTGCTGTCCGGCCTTCCTGCCTCTCACCTGTCTCCCCTACAATCTATCCTAAATGCTGCTGCCAGAATCACTCTACTCTTTCCTAGATCTGTCTCAGCATCTCCCCTCCTGAAATCCCTCTCCTGGCTTCCAATCAAATCCCGCATCTCACACTCCATTCTTCTCCTCACTTTTAAAGCTTTACACTCTTCTGCCCCTCCTTACATCTCAGCCCTAATTTCTCGCTATGCACCATCCCGACTCTTGCGTTCTTCTCAAGGATGTCTTCTTTCTACCCCCTTTTTATCTAAAGCCCTCTCCCGCCTTAAACCTTTTTCACTGACTGCCCCACACCTCTGGAATGCCCTTCCCCTCAGTACCCGACTAGCACCCTCTCTATCCACCTTTAAGACCCACCTTAAGACACACTTGCTTAAAGAAGCATACGAATAGCACTGTGAACATTCTGAACACATGATACATAAAGCTTGGCCCCCTGCAGACGCACTTACCAGAACTCCCTCCTACTCTCTCTGTACGTTCTCCCTACCTACCAATTAGATTGCAAGCTCCTCGAGACAGGGACTCCTCTTCCGTAATGTTATGTTTATGTCTAAAGCACTTATTTCCATGATCTGTTATTTATATTATCTGTTATTTATTCGATTACCACATGTATTACTACTGTGAAGCGCTATGTACATTAATGGCGCTATATAAATAAAGACATACAATACAATACAATAATATATATATTATCTTTAACTGTGCATGCAATGTCTTGTATATAATGTATACCCTGTTCACTTATGTAACTGTATTTGTAACCCTGTATTATTTGTCATCTTAACTCTATGCCCAGGACATACTTTAAAACGAGAGGTAACTCTCAATGTATTACTTCCTGATAAAACATTTTTATAAATAAATAAATACCTTGTACTTCCCACTGACTTTGCAGTTACTGGAACATGTGGCACCAACTCACCTGCACCTGATGCTAATCTCTCTGGATAATATATTATTACCCGTTTGGTTTATGTGTGACAGCTTTTGAATCCACAGAAAATAGCACCAGAGAAGGTGCTGGCCAATTCTACACCCTGAGAGAGATTACCTAAGTTTTGACGCAGGATATCTCACATGACTGCGCATTTACTGTCATTGATTTGAATACCAGTTAACAAGGGGATTCTGGTGTGATACCCCTCATTGGATATTTTAAATAAGCATTTTACATTCTTGGGTAAATTACATTAAAATAATAGTACAACACTCCTTGGAAAAGCGCCGTAGAGGGCGTGATATGCGTGGGAGGAGTTTTTTCACTGTTTGTTCATGTTTTTTATGTAGTTTAAAAAGGAATGAAGATGGGGCACACGGATTTCCAAAATAAAGAGATTTATTAAAGCATACACAACGTTTCGACCCTAAGGTCTTTGTCAAGTGCATAAAGTGGCTGCAACTTTTTGCACTTGACAAAGACCTTAGGATCGAAACGTTGTGTATGCTTTAATAAATCTCTTTATTTTGGAAATCCGTGTGCCCCATCTTCATTCCTTTTTGTATGCCGTGGATTGGATGCAGTCGATCGTACATTGATGGAAGCACCGGTAATTGTATCACTCTTTATCATATTGTGGTGTGCAGCGTTTACTCTTTGTTACTGTATATAATTTTCTGTAGTTTAATAAATCGTTTTTAATTTTCCCTGCTGGTGAGTTTCCCTAATTTTTTTACCTTGGAGGAGCTGTTTCTTTTTACCTGTGTGATCGAGGAAACGCCGTCGGGGGTCAATCAGAGGACACACACTGTTCGGCAGCGTCCATGCCAGCAGCCACAAACCGAAGGAGTAACAGGACGGTGCTCAATAGTGAGTAGAGGCTACTCCACACCGGCTTAACCGAAGACTTAGGGATTTATGCTTATAGCTTACTATATCTCTCTTATACTGCTGCAGCGGACGTTATTCGAACACTTCACGCGTTGTATACCTCGGAGTACCCATGTCCATGGCGTGTGATTTCTTCCAACCTTCCCGTCTTAAGACGCGAGTGCAGAAAATGGCATTTTAGTGTTCTGGTTTTTAAACACCTGAAATTGACACAGTAGCACAGTGACACAGTAGCACAGTAGCACAGTAACACAGTAGCACAGTAGCACAGTGACACAGTGACACAGTAGCACAGTGACACAGTAGCACAGTAGCACAGTAGCACAGTAGCACAGTGCTGTATTCATTTCATTGCACCCAAAGAAACAGAATCCATGAAAATCAACAAAGCAATTGTGATAAGCGCGGGTTCCTGGGGCGATTGGCCGCGTTCATGCTGCGTGGAGTACAGCAGTGCACACGAAATCGGCGCCGTGATTTGTTTGAATAACGGCCGCTGCAGCTGTATGTCTCCTCCTTTTCTCCGGTATTATTACATTTGATACAGCTGAGGCAGACATTCTGTTATTACCCGAATTTGCTCCGTCCATATATATATATATATATACAGTATATACACTTTATTTGCTTGTTTGGTTCATTAACTGTAGTGCTGACCACCGGGAGCTTATATGTGGTTATTGTTTAGTTCAACATGCATACTAGTAAATTCCTAAGGACTGGGCTGTTTGGATTTTGGCAAGAAATACATTTAATAATATTAAAAGAAATCTCTTCTCAGTTTGCCAATTCATTATATGCTTTCAATAAAGTGGTGGCATCTTATTGCTTCATACTCTTGTATGCTGCAGTTTCCCCTCTTTCCACCTTCATCCTTATCCTCACATTGCTGGATTGACTGGTCTCAATAGATAAAAATATAACCAAAGCATGTCAGCAACATGTTAAAATGTATTCAATAATAAGATCATTTCCCCGGAATACTCCACAAAAAGCATTATGTTTACACCCAGTAAGGAAACTCACCGGAGAAAGTTGTAACATTTGCAATTCTGGGCTTCGATGCTAAAGGTTTAACCTCTAGTTTCTGTCTTAGATGCCAACAATTAGTGTTTCCTTGGTGATATCAGTTGGGATTCCAGCTCACAGTGGCATCCAGAGTTCCATTTCAGTGGTGGCTGCGTATATAGTTCAGAATTATTGCTGTAAAGTGCTGTATACATCTTCATTATTGATGCTATAGCTAATATTGAATAGAGGATATGATGAACAGATAGCAGCAAAACCGTTCTCCACTGCATTTCAAGTGGAATTTATGCCAGAGACACTTCAAAAGCCAACACATTACAAGTTCAGTAATCTTCATTCCTTGGCCCAAATATTATGCACCTTTTAGTAATCACCATTTATAATACAGTTGCCTACAAAATAATTTTGTACATTAATATAGGAACTTGGCTAAAGCTAAGGATTTAGGGACAGAGTCTAAACTGTGCTCAATCTGCTAACACTCTATACTCTGTAAGAAGACTAACCAAGAGAATTAGGGTTTATCTAGAGAAAAGTTTCCCCTCAGGCCCAAAAGAAGTTTGTAAACAATGTTTATAATGAGGAATTACAGTAATTGCTGCTGGCACAAGGGACACTTTCAATTGGGAGGTTGCTGTGATTTAGCATAAGATGGTATTTCATCAGAAAGAAAAACTTCTCAACGATTAATTGTTACAATAAAAACTTTGCTATTTGAGATATCTTTGTTATGTTTTGTTTGTGCAATTCATTTTTATATTAACACTTTGCTGGTCCCTTGGGCTGCAAAGTAATACCATTCCTGATCTCTGACTATAAAAGGGTCAAAGTTGCCCCTGCACCCTACACGGGTGAGGTCATGTACCACACTTGTCCGTTCTCATAAAGTTATTCTGAGCATTTCTTATCTGTTTGATCCATCAGTGCAGATCAAAGGATTCAGCAGTGAATTAGCCAATGTGGTCAGGGCTGCCCACAAAAATATTGGGGTACAGGACAAATGTAAGTACCAGGCCCATCCCCAACTCATAGGGTACCTACCATAAAAAAACATTTTTACAGTGTAGCTTTTACTTAAATATTCTCTTGTGTTTTGAGACTGAAAAAAAAATATTATATTAGAATGCAATCTGTTTCTTTTAATATCTTTTGTGTTACCTTAAAAGTTGTCAGGTATGGGCCTGGGGTGGGGGGGGCGGGGGGGGGGGAGGGGGGAGTATGGGCCTGGAGGGGAGCGGGGGGTAAGGTATGGTCCTGAGGCAGGAAATAAGGTATGGGCCTGAAGGGGGAATCAATCAATATGATTTCCAAAATGGTGACTTTGAGCTCTAAAATGTAGCAAACTGGATTCATACATAACAGACCCTACCAGCCACCCATCCGTCGGTGTCTGTGAACATTTTGTACCTATTTTGCCTTATTGTAATAGCTTGTAATTTGGGGAGTAGTGGGATGGAGAGATAAGATTAGTTGGGGGAATGTGAGTTTAGGTTTCTTACAATTGAAGCACCTGGAAGGGAAAGTGATTTAAACTGCCTCTAGGTGTATTTTGTATTAGCATCAGACATAAACCACGGGGTCTTAATCCATTCTGGTTCCACATTGGGGTTTTTCCCACAGTGAAGTCTAGGATCTGTGTTTCCGTGGGGAGACAATGCAAATATGCAAAGATTGGAGTTTAGATGTCCTTTCAGGAAATAAATAAAATACCACACCAAAACATGTGTTTCAGGTAATGAATGATGTTTGATAAATTACTGCTGAAGGAGTAATATTGAAAGTATTTTGTTAAAACTATATGTAGCCCTGGTCCCCTCTGGTGCTCCGCTCCTGTTTGTCCCCCCTTACCTTTGCTGCTGTGGGGGATGTTGCAGGTGGTGGCGGGCTCGCCGGTGGCCCCCTTTGCAGGGCACCACCATGTTGGAGAGCGCGCGCACGGAGGTTGCGCATGCGCAGGACAAGCTCTGGCAGCCATTCAGTTGCGCATGCGCAGAAGGTTCCCCGCGACGGTCATTACAGTCGCACATGCACAGTATGCTAGGCGCACGCGGGGGCTGATAGGTGCCACGGGAGACAAGTCTTATTAACACCTTAATACCGGGATTCTGGACTGAGCACGACAAGGAGGGTAAAATAAATGTAATTTATTTCCTTTTAAGACACAAACACAATTCTTCACAATTACACTCAATATACACTTACTGGGGTGGGGAAACTAAATATAATGTCTCTAGGCACCACTGCATAGGATCGGGGTGGTGCGCGAATAGAGCCGCGCGACAGTCCTTGGTTAGGGGCGCGGAATGCAACCCCTGTATCTCCGTCGAAGGAAATCTTTTCGTTAAGTCCTTATAGGATTCGTTCGTGAATGCTTCGCTCAAACGAATTCTGTTTTAACCCCTCACACTCCGGAACTCCACTGACGCTGGAACGGACTTTGGTTGAAGCTTAAGATGTTTCTTAGCTGAATCTTTAGTGAATCTCCTCATAACTGGGCTGCAGGCATTCTTATAGGCTTAAGTCTCCCATCTTTAACCTGTACAGCTAATCCCCCCGTAGGAATAAACTTTTCTGCCTATCTCAGATTTGCCAGTAGCTCATAAACCTGGCAGGGATGGCTTTCCGGTTTGAAACGCCTGTATGCCCGCAGACCTGGCCAGTCCCCAGTACTGAGGTGGGTAGGGTTATAACATGCACCCACAGCAGTGAAGGCGTGCCTGGAGTGTGGTAGTGTGTTGCCGGGCCTGTAGAAAGAAGGTTAAGGTACACTTGCAATGCCTTGGGTTTCAGAGTTCGGATAGTGATATCCATGTGCCAGAGTCCAGGGGCAATAGAGAACAGGATAGTGATATCCGTAAGCCAGAGTCCAGGGGTAACAGAAGGCAGCGAAGTCGTATCCGGATGCAGGTTTCAAGGGCAGGAGAGAGCAGGGTAATCTAGTACAAAGCAGAGTTCAAGCCAGGGAGATCCAAAGGTGAGCAGGAACAGGAACAAACGCTGAAAGAGAGGAGAGCCAAGCATAGGACTGCACACACGGGTCACAATAAGCTATGCAGAGCAATGAGTGAGAGGACAAACAGGGGTTATAAAGGAGGAAACACCAATGGGAGAGAGAGGAGGAGTAGAGGGTAGAGTGAGAGGCAGCAGGGATAGGTGAGAAGGAGAGAGGGAGGAGACAGGTAAATCAGAGAGGGAGATGGCCTGTACAGCATGGTGGGCGGAGCCAGAGGTTTGGGGAAGTTTACAAGAGGAGCGTGTGCGCGTGCCCTCTGTAAGGTTGGGGTGCGAGCACACAGGCTGTGTCAGAAAGCGCGCGGAGTGCTGCGCCGCAGGGGCGCCCGCCGAGGGAGGAGAGAGAACCGGAGGAGTGACTGCAGAAGGTATTGAGGCCGGAGAGGAGACAGAGGGACGCCGCAAGCAGAGAGTGCCGCGGAGGGGATCGGGTGTTTGGGAACATGCGCGCGCCCTGCGGGGAACGCGCGCGGCAGCTGCGACTGCATCAGGGCATGCTGCAGAGGGACGGTTGCGGGAGGAGGAAGGGAGAGCAGAACGAGGAGACAAGGGGGAAAGATCAGAGGCAGGGGAAAGCGCGGTGATGGGGACACATGGAGAGGAAGGAATCCCCTGAGCCGTCACAGTATCCCCCACTTGAGGATCGATCTCCGGGCGATCCTGCCATGGCTTCTGGGGAAATTTCTGATGGAATTGTCAGAGGAGTTTGGGAGCGTGAATGTGACGTGACGGAATCCATGAATGCTCCTCTGGGCCATACCCCTTCCAATGAACGAGGAACTGTAGGTTATTTCTGGACCAACGGGAGTCAATTATGGAGTGAACTTCGTATTCCTGCTATCCGTGAATGGTCTCCGGATTGGGTTTTCAAAAACGGTCCTGGAAGTGAGAGCTCTGGATAAATGTTTTGAGTAAGGACACATGGAACACAGAAGGAATCCTCATGGTGGGAGGAAGTGCCAAATGGTATGCGACCGGATTGATCCTGTAATTTCTTAAAGGGACCCAAGAATCTCGGGGACAACTTTGGAGATGGGGTCTTGAGCCTTATATTTTTTGATGACAACCACACTCTGTCTCCGGGTTTGAACGAGGGGCCCGGTTGACGACGTCGATCTGCCTTTGTTTTTTGTCTTGAGACGGCAGTTTGTAGGGTCTTAAGGATCCTCCTCCAAGACTTCTGAAGAGTAGAAACATGAGAATCCGCTGCGGGAACACCAGAAGGGAGGGAGGAGAGGGGAAGACTGCTAGGGTGGAATCCGAAGTTAATGAAGAAGGGGACTTTTGCGTAGATTCATTTTTAAAAGAGTTGATAGCAAATTCAGCCTATGGTAACAGATCCACCCAGTTATCTTGAGATTCGGAGACGAAACATCTGAGATACTGCTCTAAGGTCTGATTCATTCTTTCTGTCTGACCATTGGTCTGAGGGTGATATCCAGAAGAAAAAAGAAGGGAAATCCCAAGTCTCCGGGAAAAGGCACGCCAGAACTTAGAGATGAATTGAGAACCTCTGTCAGAAACAATCGAAACAGGGACACCGTGCAATCTGAACATTTCCTTAGAAAAAATATCGGCCAAAGTAGCAGAATTAGGAAGGCCCTTGAGGGGAATGAAGCATGAATGCTTAGAAAATCTGTCTACAACCACAAGAATGGTATTCATTCCTTTAGAATTGGGAAGTTCGACAATGAAGTCCATAGAGATGTGTTTTCAAGGTTGCTCCGGAATGGGAAGAGGCATGAGAAGGCCAGAAGATTTGTGATGGGCGGATTTACTCTGGGCACATACCGGACAAACACTGGTGAAATCAAAAATGTCCTTATTCATCTTAGGCCACCAAAAGGTCCGTTTAATAATATCCACTGTCCTCTTGAAGCCTGGATGACCGGCCGATCTTGAAGAATGTCCCCAAAGTAAAATTTTGTGGCGACAACGTGGAGCTGCGTATAAGCGTCCCTCTGATACCCTGAATCTCCTGGGAATGTGAACCTGGGCCTTGTTGATTTCATCCAACACATCAAAATTATTGGCAGAGATTATGCACTTGGCGGGGAGATTAGATTCAGCGGACTCATTGGATTCATTCTCCATGGCGAACTGGCGAGAGAGAGCGTCTGCTTTGATATTTTTGGTACCAGGAATATAAGAAATGGTATACAGTAGTTGAAACAGGAAAAAAAAAGAGACCAACGGGCCTGACGAGATCCTAATCGTCGAGCCCCCTCGATATACAGTACATGTTTGTGATCGTGAGGATGGCAATAGGCTCCTTGGTAACTTTGAGAAGATGCCTCCACTCCTGAAGAGCCAATTTAATGGCCAATAGCTCACGATTCCCAACATCATAATTTCTCTCGGCAGACGAGAATTTCCGAGAAAAAAACCACAGGGATGGAGTTTTTCTTGGGTAGAGGATCTCTGAGAGAGTACTGCACCGGCTCCCACATCCAAGGCGTCAACTTCTAACATGAAGGGAAGTGAGGTATCAGGATGTCGTAGGATGGGTGCAGAAACGAAGGCTTTTTTGAGAAACTCAAAGGCGTCAATGACTTCGGGAGGCCAAGACGTGGGGTCAGCACCTTTTTTAGTCAATGGAAGAAAAATTACGGATGAATTTCCATGTAATAATTGGCAAAGCCAAGAAAACGCTGCACGGCCTTGAGAGAATTTGGCAGCAGCCAATCGAGAACGGACTTCAAATTTTCTGGGCCCATAGAAAAACCTTGGTTAGAGATAATATAGCCTAAGTAGGCAGTAGACGTTTGGTGGAACAAACACTTCTCCATCTTGGCGTATAGGCGATTGGCACGGAGCCTAGATAGTACCAATTTGGTATGGTGAATGTGCTCCTCTAAGTCTTTAGAAAAAATGAGAATATCATCAAAGTATACGATAACAAATGTTCCTAATACGTCTCGGAAGATATCGTTCATGAACTCTTGGAAAACGGCAGGAGCATTGCATAGCCCGAAGGCTAATGTCCAGATCGCTTATTAAACGCAGTTTTCCATTCGTCCCCTTCCCTTATACGAATGAGATTATAGGCCCCTCTTAAATCGAGCTTGGAGAAGATAGAGGCTCCTTGGAGACGATCGAACAGTTCAGAGATTAGGGGAAGGGGATATCGATTTTTTTACCGTGATTTTGTTGAGTCCGCAAAAGTCGATACAGGGTCTTAGCGATCCATCCTTCTTTTTCACGAAGAAGAAGCCTGCCCCAGCGGGGGAGGTAGAATTGCGGATAAATCCTTTCTCCATATTTTCTTGTATGTAAGACGTCATAGCCTCAGTCTCAGGGACTGATAAGGGATATGATTTCGACTTCGGGAGGATGGTTCCTGGAATTAAATCAATAGGACAATCGTAGGGACGATGAGGAGGCAGTACTTCAGCTTGTACCTTGTTGAACACATCAAGGAACTCGTGATACACGGTCGGAAGAATCGACAGGTTGGAAGGAACGGAGTCCACACTGGCGAGCACTGCAGCAGGAGGAGTAGTAGAGACTGGCTCGGCTGAGGAAGGCCATTGGATAGGTAAGGCGCCGGTCCAATCAATGCGCGGATTGTGAAGCTGCAGCCAAGGCAATCCTAGAATAACCTGAACGGTAGGAGAATGGAAGATATCAAAAACTATTACCTCCTTATGGCCATCGGCCAAGGTCAAAGTAAGAGGAATGGACTCCCAGATAATGAAGGCTAGCGGACGTCCATCGAGGCCAATGGGTGCTTTTCTCTTGACCAGAGGAATTTTGTTCTCAGAGGCGAAGATATGATCCAAGAAGTTACCGCCAGATCCAGAGTCAATGAAGGCTTTTACTTCTAATAGAAGGTCAGGACCAGCCAGCGTTACAGGAAGCATGAATTTCTTTGGTAGATCCTTAGGGAGAGAGGGGCAAGAAGAGATAGTACCCAGTAGAAGCCCCTCTACCTTTACTGGGTGTTCCCGATTCCCGGCTTCAGGGAACAGTTCTGGAGGCGATGTTATGGAGAACCACAGTAGAAACAAAGTCCCTTCTGACGACGTCGCATTCTCTCTGCAGCTCGAGGTTGTTGGCTACCGATTTGCATTGGTTCCGGGGCATCCAATGCCAGGAAGGGCGAAGGAGAAGACCTATGAGAGACAACCGGGGAAGAAAGAGAACGGGAACAGTGTCTCTCATGACGTCGTTCCTGGGTGCGTTGGTCCATTCGTACGCTGAGAGTAATCAGTTCTTCCAGAGAGGATGGCCGGGCTTGGGTTGCGAGATCATCTTTCAGGGTGTCAGACAGACCGTGCCAGTATGCGGCGGCAAGTGCCTCGTCATTCCATTGAGTCTCTGCGGCGAGGGTACAGAACTCTATCGCGTACTTGGAAGCAGATCTTCGAGCCTGTGAGATATGAAATAGAGAAAAAGCGACCGTCACCCGGCGTGCGGGAGTGTCAAACACTTGTTGGAATTCACACCTAAACTTAGGGTAATCTTGGGTTAATTCAGCTTTGTTTTCCCAGAGGGGAGAAGCCCAAGCGAGGGCTTCACCAGTGAATAAGGCATAAATGTTAGCCACCTTAAAACGGCCGGTAGGAAACTGAGAGGGAGACATTTCAAAATGAACCTTGCATTGGTTTAGGAATCGCGGCAAGTGAGAGGGTCCCCATCATACCGGTTGGGAGGTGGTATACGTGGTCCAGAATTAGCATAGGTCACAGAGACAGGGGGTGATGGAGCCACTGGAGTTTCCTGGATTGACAGGTTAGCAAATTGTTGTGAAACAGTGGACAACTGGTTGCTCACAAATTGTAAATGTTCCAAGGAAACACCTTGACCCTCCTCAGGGGTGTCTGCATTTATTGGGCTCTGCATAATGTAACGCCTGTATGCCCGCAGACCTGGCCACTCCCCAGTACTGAGGTGGGTAGGGTTATAACACGCACCCACAGCAGTGAGGGCGTGCCTGGAGTGTGGTATTTCGTTGCCGGGCCTGTAGAAAGAAGGTTAAGGTATACTTGCAACGCCTTGGGTTTCAGAGTTCGGATAGTGATGTCCGTGTGCCAGAGTCCAGGGGCAATAGAGAGCAGGATAGTGATGTCCGTAAGCCAGAGTCCAGGGGTAACAGAAGGCAGCGAAGTCGTATCCGGATGCAGGGTTCAAGGGCAGGAGAGAGCAGGGTAATCCAGTACAAAGCAGAGTTCAAGCCAGGGAGATCCAAAGGTGAGCAGGAACAGGAACAAACGCTGAAAGAGACAGGAGAGCCAAGCATAGGAATGCACACACAGGGGTCACAAGAAGCTATGCAGAGCAATGAGTGAGAGGACAGACAGGGGTTATAAAGGAGGGAACACCAATGGGAGAGAGAGGAGGAGTAGAGGGTAGAGTGAGAGGCAACAGGAATAGGTGAGAAGGAGAGAGGGAGGAGACAGGAAAATCAGAGATGGAGATGGCCTGTACAGCATGGGGGGTTCGGAGCCAGAGGCCTGGGGAAGTTTACAAGAGGAGCGTGTGCGCGTGCCCTCTGTAAGGTTGGGGTGCGCGTGGACAGGCTGAGTCAGAAGCGCGTGGAGCGCTGCGCTGCAGGGGCACCCGCCGAGGGAGGAGAGAGAACCGGAGGAGTGACTGCAGAAGGTATTGAGACCAGAGGGGAGACAGAGGGACGCCGCGAGCAGAGAGTGCCGCGGAGGGGATCGGGTGTTTCGGAACATGCGCGTGCCCTGCGGGGAACGTGCGTGGCAGCTGCGACTGCGTCAGGGCATGCCGCAGAGGGACGGGTGCGGGAGGAGGAAGGGAGAGCAGAACGAGGAGACAAGGGGGAAAGCGTGGTGACGGGGACACATTGGAGAGGAAGGAATCCCCTGAACCGTCACACCAGTCTGCTAAGGGTATGCGCTAACATGGCACCTATGCTGCTTAGCATACGGGACCCAACCCCTTACCTGTCGACAGTAAGTCTGGGTGTCGGCTACCATTTGTTGCCAGCCCATACTTTACACCAGTACAGGGTACTTTACTGTATCAAACCCTCCCTAACACTTCAGGGTCTCTGAGGTTCTCAACTCCGGACTTCTCTACACATTGCGGCACCAGCCCAGCAGGGTGCCCTTTGAAGTACGGAGTTGGAAATCCCTCAGCTCATTTATCCCAAACATATGCGCATGTTAATGGATTCACTGCCGAGCTGATAGGTTCCTGTCTTCATATTTTAAAGTACCTAAAACAAGGTGAGCTGGTGAATGATGAGAATGTGCACTTTGTTTTGGAGGAGCTCAGAGTCTGTTGCACAGATGTATCTATGCAACTTGCACACACAGCTATATTTGCTTGCTACACATTGTAGCTACATGTGGCTTTTATATGAGTTGGTGGTATTATGACAACATGTATGTGTATGATTAGTCCTTAGCCATCTGCATTTCAAAAATTAGAGTGCTAGCTCCCTGCAAACGCAAGTTAGCCCCTTCATTGAATAGGCTCTGTGATGTAGTTTGCGGTTTGACTTATAATCGTTCTGCGGTCAGAAGCCGGCATACAATGTATCAATGCTTGTCGGGATCAATAACCACAGAAGCACTTCACCAATTGACCTTAATTGGTTAACGAGCCCTCTGGATACATTGTTGCACTACACCCCTTCAACTAGAAAGCAAACCACTTTTCCACTTTAGTTTGTGGTTAAGGCTTTCCCTGAGCGGTTTGCGGTTTAGGAAGTGATACAGGGCTACATTGCAGCCGCTCACCACAGGCATGCTTATTCAATTAACTGTTTCCACAGCACATGGGGCCCCCTCTGCTTAGCGGGCAAATTTTACACAATACAATATATATTAACAGGACCGCAGCTAGGTTCTGAGCTGCAGAACTGGTACTCCATTTCTAAAGTATGACCCATGGGACATCACAGGGGATATACAGAGAAAACATGGCATTA
The DNA here is from genome assembly GCF_040206685.1 of Ascaphus truei. Lineage (NCBI taxonomy): Eukaryota > Metazoa > Chordata > Amphibia > Anura > Ascaphidae > Ascaphus > Ascaphus truei. The sequence goes on from NC_134495.1 coordinate 46,565,312, forward strand.
TGGTGACCATACATTTAACCCCATCATCCCCCAACCGGGTTTAGGGGCAACCAGCCGGCATAATACCTTTATTATTGGTCTGGTTACCCCTTCACCGTCACAATAGGGATAGGCTCTGCGGGGACTAGAAGCCCCAGGGTGCATAGGGGCAAGGCACCACTTGACCCACAGCAGCCAATAGGACTCGAGGATTCCCCTGCAGGGATAGATACATTTGGCGCGCTCAGGCCAGATAGCCAGTTGGAGCTAAGATGCAGATAGGGGAGGATGTATATGCAGGGTGTCTGTGGCCCCTGCACTAGGCCAAAAAAACCCTGATAGGCCCCAGCTAGGCCCCGACTCCTATACCAAAATTGTGGCTGCTATAGGGACAGGCCCTTAGGTAGGGACACTACCCCATTAGCTGCTTGAGTTTAGGGACACAGCTTCAACGCTGCGCAACCCTGAGGATTGTGATCTGGGACCAGATCACTATGCAAGGGATAAAGACTATCCGTACGTGGGACACTCCAGCGGGATACCACCCACGCGGAGGCGGACGCATCGCGGATGACATCGCTGGATCGGCGGATCCCATTTGTCTTTCAATTAGCGCACCTAGGTGCTGGAGCACCCGGCAGGTGCCTACATAACTAAGTGCACCAACCAAGTAACACACACCATAGTGGCAGCACTGACCACATATAGGGGTGGGGGTTAGACTCTTGTGGACACCAGGGTGGTTGGGTGCCCGAGGGCTCCGTCAGGTACTGTGGACACGGTGTGGGTTAACACGGTGGTGGGGAAGGCTGTGCGAGGCTGTATGGTTAGCTGTAACCAGTAGTATTATTGTTATCATTGTTTGTCATTGCATATATGCCCAACAGTAAAGTGCTATTGTTTTATTGCATCATTGTGTGCAGGTGGAGGCGCTGTCACATATCAAATCAGGTACACCCCAGGCTCTCCGCGTCGGAGGTTCAGGTCTCCTGCAAGCCACAGGAAACGCATACACACACCGTAGATGCCTTATCTCCCAGGGGGTGGGGGAAAATGCGCAACATATAAAAAAACAACAAATTTATCTCACATGTCAGTTCATTAAAAATATAGTAACTAAAATGATACACTCACGTAGGTTTATTAGACATGTACATACTTTTTTTTATTGCAAACTACTTAATTTTAATCTGGAAATGGCCTGATCCCCTGCTTTGAATAATACAGAATAAGTACCTGCAACTTGTAATGTGTTTCAGCACTGTGATATGTGAATGGATTGATCCAGGTACATTTTGTAGGCTTTCTGTGGATGTAACAGGTCCCGGTGGCTTATGTGTTTGCTCTTGATTTTGGAAACTTATTCAATCAACATTATTCAATACCCTCAGTGCCAGAGATAATATTAATAGTTTAATATAGATGGGCTGCATTTTCTTTGATAAACTTTATATTTTACCTGTTCTAATATTGAGAAAATATATAAAAATTAAAGAAAGGACTTTGAGCAAACACAAGGACTTCTGTTAAAGATTGCAGTCCTCCAGATGGAGTGCGTGACTCAGATTCGAATCCCAAAATGCTATCCCAACTTTACAGCAGACAGGACAAAGCGAATCTCTTCAATAACATCAAAACAATGTTTCATGCAAAGCTGCAGGTGGCTTTGGAGTGGGCCAAACTCGAGATAGCAGATCTAGGGGAAAAAAACTGAGACCTTTTAAGTCAAAACTAGATTAAACTAACGAGGACCATGAGAGAGATGCAGACCAGACCTTGCCGTAACAATAAACAGTATGGGTCCGAGGGCCCCCGAGATGGTGACCCAACTGGACCTGTACTTGTACCTGTGCTGCTTACGTAACATGCTTTTCACTGGGACTAAAGTCCTCAGAACCCTGAGGGAAAAACCGATCCCAGCAAAGAAGACAAGAGATGTGGTGGCCTGGCTCCATTACTAAGTGACAAAGGAGTCTTAAATGTCTGCGGCCTGCAAATCCCCCATCATTGAAATGAACAGAGTCCAAATCCAAATTTACGCAGCTTTCTGCCCACCTAACCTTTTCAGGAGACGGGGAATGAGGCTGCAGAGAAATGGGAAATACAGATAGAGTTCCCCCTTTAAGTTGTGAGGATTCGCCATCCTGGCGGTCGCAGACCGTCTCCTCACCCCAACAAGCCTTCCATGATGGGCACTCAGGATGCGCGGTTTCGTGGTCCCAGTACGTGCGCACAGTTACTTTCCCACAATTTCTTTTATTTTAATAAATCATATTATTTACAGGTATGTGGCACCGCTATGGGCACCAAATTTGCACCTAGCTATGCTAATTTATTTATGGGCAGCTGGGAGGAACAACATATATGGTCCGGCTGTCCACACGGTGCAAATTTGGTGCTCTGGCGGCGCTACATTGACGATATTATTTTTATTTGGTCAGGCACATTAGTACAGCTACATGATTTTCAAGAATACATGAATAACAACAACAACAATCTCAAATTTACTTTTGTTATTAGCCCCACTAAAATAGAATACCTAGATTTGGAAATAACGGTTGTAGATAATTGTATTCACACTAGTACATATTTTAAACCTGTACAATCTAATAATTACCTTCACGCACAAAGTCATCATAACCCTACATGGGTTAGAAATATACCAAAGGGTCAATTTATTCGATTAAAAAGAAATAGTTCACATCTGGATACGTTCAATACTCAAGCAGAGGATCTTAAAAACAAATTCATAGAAAGGAAGTATTCCCCACAGGATCTAGATAAAGTGATCACTGAGGTTGCAGCGATGGACAGAACCAATCTTTTACAATATAAAAAGAAAAACATTAACAAAACAGCCAATTTGGCTTTTATCACCCAGTTTAATCAAATGGCACCCAATATACGTAAGATCTTTAAAAAGTATTGGCCAATACTAAAAAAAGATAAAGAAGAAGAAGGCATACTACCAGAAAATCCCCATATTATATTCACTAAAGCTCCTAATATAGGACAAAGATTGGCACCAAGTTGTCCATCGCTGCAACCTATTCATCAAAAGGTGGCACCCTGTGAGGGATACTTCACTTGTAATAGATGTACTGCTTGCAAGTATAGTATAAAAAAATCAGAATTTACATCAAATAACACTTTAAAAATTACAAAATAAAACAACATATCACGTGCAAAAGTTCTTTTGTCATTTATTTGCTTGAATGTCCATGTGGTCTGCAGTATGTGGGTATGACCACCAGATGTGTCAAAAGACGCCTATATTAACATATATATAATATCAAAACTGGTTTAACTACACACAGTGTGTCAAATCATTTTCTTCAAGTGCACAGTCAGGATCCCAAAGGTTTAAAATGTATTGCAATAGAAAGTATCACTCCACACTGGAGAGGAGGAAACAGTGTGAGCTTACTGGGGAGGAGGGAATCCTTTTGGATTGACGAATTACGCACCTTATCCCCACTTGGCCGAAACGTGGACTTTGATCTGAAGGCTTTCCTGGTGGGATAGTCCTGCACTCTATCAATATATTCTACTTATCCAGTATCCATTTTTCTGCAATTTGTCCATTTGTTTGTCTAAAAACCTATAGCTATTGATTGCTTGTTTGATAATCCTCTATATACATACTGTATAATATCAAGCTTAATATAGTATACTTTTAACTCGATTATATTATGTACCACACCAAGCACTCTAAGTATACTGTATATTCACACATGTCACTTTATTTTCACATTTAGCTCCTTAATGTTTGGATAGTTTATTTAGTATTTTAGTGATATAGCACGCATATTTATATTGTCATATGCACCGCACATTCATTCATAGTTCATACACATATTTGTAGTAACACACAACTTTCTAGTGGTCACATCACATAAGGCCACACATTTACACTCAAGTTTTCACATTTTATACTATTATTATGTTGTTTTGTATTAGGTAACTTTGTATGTCTTGTCTGTATTCAGCTGAGTCCACAGACCGCAGCAGCACAAGTAAATACTGACATGGACTATTTCATTGCGCATGTGTCTGAACACACAACATTGACTAAGAATTGACTCATTTGCCTCTATGCGCATGTGCATAAGTCTGCAGGTGAAAATAATTCATTTAATTATGGACGCTCTATTTAAGGGACCATCATGGACTTTTAATATCATATACCCCTGAGGAAGAAAGCGGATAGCTTTTGAAACGCATAGGGTGGCGAATACAGCACTTCTGCATCACTGGGTTTGGTGATTCCCCCCCACGGCAAGAACGAATCAGCGTTTGGTGTAATACAGAGAGCTGGTCGCTCGTGACAGTGTGTCGAATCTGCCGCTGCCAATCTGGATAGCTGTGCGTCCCCTTCAGTGTGCTGCGTGAGACCATCTGCCCATACGCCGGCTGGCGTGCACACATCCACGGAGACGCCCAGGAGCAGGCAGCAAACTTCACCGAGAGGGGATACTCTCTAATATATCCACTGCCTGCTTACAATATCCATCTGGTGAGTGAGCATTACATCAGAATCCACCGGTGCTGCAGTGTACTTACACTATCTTTTATTGTCCATATTGTTTTATATGTTTATGTATGCTTTATGAATTTTGTTATTAAATGTTTTTATCTTATATTTCACCAATCTGATCTCTCAGCTGATCTATGTTGTCTTAAGTGTTGTTTGTCCTTTTATCAAACAGTATTACGCTATGTGTTGTGCTTTCTTTCTTTTAAGCACATCCTGAGGAGTCATTTCCTGATCGTCCAACAGGCTTGGTTTTTATATCCTTTTTTATTATTATTGTTGCTTTAGCAGGCGCCTACAGATACATATTTTCTGTCCATGTACTTGTTCTGACTAGGGGGTCAGTTTGTTGTATCACCAGGCAGCCCCTTACGTGTGAACCTTGGTTCATACCTAAGGTGTTTTAAAGTATTATATTATTACATTACAATCATTGCATATTGGTTAGCGCTACCTGTTTTGTTGTTTTTTTTTTTATTAGAGAAAGTGTACCTGTTCCGGTTTGGGAGAGGTAATTCAGCGGGCACCACGAGGCAGGAAAAACGTAGCAGATGCTGGACTGTGCTGTAAAGTATTCCTTTATTGAAGCATAGTTAAAAAGAGGGGGGAAAGAGCATGCCCCTGCACCTCTAACGCGTTTCACCCAAACAAGGGCTTTTTGTAAAGCTCTGTAGCACTGGTCAATTGGGGCCATCCACCCCATACATCTTTGTCCTGTTTTTTTTATTATACCAATGTCTACTTTACTTTGTTTCAAACATTGAAGTCATAAGTAAAAACTATTAAGACATATATTTCCATTCAACAACCCACGTCTGGGTATTTTCACTTCCCAGATCCTTGCATATATACTACCTCATGGAGAAGATTGTAATTGTATATCATTGAATATTTGGCACTGGTATACTGTAGGTGTTATTTGATTTATATGCAAGATTTGGTAGATACTGTGTAAACAATAGAGACTTTGGTTTTAACATTTTATTAGAGTGTATATGTATATTTTTGGATAGAAGAGTTTAATAAAATTTTATTATTTTTGTACTTACCTCCCTGGTGTTTGCATCACAAATGCAATTTTTGGACACCTACTGTTCTGTCATAAGAAATACAAGTAATTAGGTGAGTGCAATTAAGCGGGTATCTTTTGGTGATCATCTCTTGATTATTTCTTGCAAATATATTTGTTCTTCCCCCTGCAACGCCATTTTCCTCATACTTTGATGAATATTAAGGTAGAGCAGGGATGACCTTTCCCCTATTTTGAATATCTTCCTTGGTTCACGCCCAGTTGTGGACTAAGGAATCTCCCTTCCTGTCTCAGAGGCAGGCTTTTTCTAACACCTGTAATCAGCCAGGTGGTGTTAGTTAATTGCCTACCAGCAGTTAACCACCACACTGCTGGATTAGAGGCACATTTGTGAACAGAGATAAGTCCCCTGTTACAGCAAGCAATAATCAGGCTTACCGAAAAGAAACCAATGAACTGCCTCTGTCCATTCTAAACCTCCATCCTATCCTACGGGAGGAGTGCAACAAGATATCTGTCTTAGACCGCTATGGGGAACCTCTTCAATCGCCGAGCAGGGTTGACGGAGATTCCACCAAGGGGAATGCAGCGCATGGCCGCCTGGTGCTGCTACCCAGACCGAAATGAGGCCGACCACCTCTTTACTCTGGAAAGCACACCAGAAGAAGATGCTCAGCAAGGTTATAAGTTGATACCAGAGGTATGGGAATGGATTTCCACGATTCCTGATCGAATTGACGTGTGGGTTCACAATATCTCTCCATACACTATGACTTTCGACCAAGGGTGAAGATTGGGGAGAATATATCCTGTCACCCCCGTGGAGTCTACGCCTCATGTGAGTACAGCTGCAGTCGCAGAACAACCAGCAGAGCTGTCTTTCAACTTCGGGGACTCAACCCTATCGGCCGAATGGAAAGACCGACTGATGTCCAGATTGAAAGAACGCCGGGCGGTATTCTCCACATGAGAAATGGATGTGGGCTGCAGCCGAAGCTTCCAACACACTATCCGTCTTAGGGATGCACCCCCCTTCCGTGAACGATCTCGTTGCATTGCTCCTAGGGATGTGGACGATGTAAGGAACGCCTTGCAAGAGATGGAGACGGTAGGGATTTTGACCGAATCTCTGAGTCCCTACGCCTCGCCCATAGTGGTGAGCAAGAAGAATGGGTCGGTGAGACTGTGTGTCGATTACCGGACCCTAAACAACCAGTACACTCTTCCTCACATCGAAGAGATTCTCAATGCTCTAACCGGGAGCCAATGGTTCAGTGTCCAGGACTTACGATCTGGGTACTACTAGGTGCCAATGAGTGAAGAGGACCAGGAGAAGACCGCCTTCATCTGCCCCCTGGGATACTATCAATTTACGTGCATGCCCCAAGGCATCTGTGGAGCCCCTGCAACCTTTCAGCGCCTAGTGGAGAAAACTATTGGCGACATGAAACCTCGGGAGTGCTTAGTTTACCTGGAAACTATTATTGTCTTTGGTAATACCTTGGAGGAACATGAATAACGGCTGCTTAAAGTATTGGACCGCCTTGGGAAAGAAGGGCTGAAATTGTCACTCGACAAGTGCCGGTTCTGTCACACCTCGGTGACCTGCGTGGGACACATTGTGTCTGCCAAGGGAATCGCCACTGATCCGGCCAAAGTGGAAGCTGTCGTGAACTGGCCTCACCCAGAGAATGTCATGGTGCTACGCTCATTCCTTGGCTTCTGTGGTTATTACCGTCACTTTGTGGAGGGGTACTCACGAAGGGGCAAGCCCCTCAACAATCTCCTGAAGATATACCCTGAAGATACAGGGCGGAAGGCCACCTCGGCCCATCAGCCGTTCGGTGATAGGTGGACATCTGAATGTAGAACGGGCCTTCTTGGGCCTGAAGAAAAGCCTGACAGAAGCACCGGTTCTTGCCTATGCTGACCTAGAACAGCCCTATAGACGCCAGTCTCAATGGACTAGGTACAGTCCTACATCAGAAACACTCAGAGGGACTCCGGCCAGTGGCCTATGTCAGCCATAGTCTGACTCACAGCAGACAAAACTATCCCGTGCATGGAGTCACTTTCAAAGTAAGGACGGATAATAATCCACTCACTTACATGGCTGGCAGCATTATCAAATTACATCTTCACCCTGTAGTATAAACCTGGTCCAGTGAACATTGGAGCTGACGCCCTATCTCGAAGGCCACAGCTAGGTGCCACCCCAGATGACGATCAATGGGAAGAGATCCTGGGACCAGGGATGCGAGCTATGTGCAGTATGGCTGCCATTATCAATGACCGAGTCGCCTTTTCGGAACTACGGGTAGTGGATTCTTTAGGATGCCAGTCGCAGGCTATTCCCGCCGCTTACTGTGATCCAAAGGGGATGAATATAACTCACGATCAAATTATAAGGTGAAAGGATCTGGTAGAATACCAACTAAGGGACCCAGTAACTAGCATCATCCATCAAGCTGTCCAAAGGAAGAAACCTGAACTCCTGAAACGTGCTCCTCGTGACATGGTTACTTTACTGATGCGGGAGGTGGACAAGTTCAAAATAGACAACCGTTTACTCTATCGGATGGTACAATATCACAACCACCCCGATAGAAGACAATTGGTCCTACCTCGGAACCTGCAGCATATGGTGCTGAAGTCCTAACATGACGAGCATGGACATCTCGGTGTGGTGAAGACCTTTGGGTTGGTCAGACCGATTCTTCTGGCCGAAGATGCGAGAAGCTGTGTAACAGCATTGCCGTCAATGTTCCAGGTGCATCCAGTGCAAGACTCTCCCGACATGAACAGCGCCCATAGCTCATCTGAAGAGTTCAGACACTATGCACTTAGTGTGCATGGACGTCCTGTGCATCGAGCCCGATACCCGAGGAATATGAAACATGTTGGTCATCACGGACCATTACACTCTATATGCCCAGGCGTTTCTCACTAAAGACCAGAAAGCCATCACAGTAGCAAAATTCCTGTGGGATAGGTACTTTGTGCACTATGGCCTTCCAAACTGTCTTCACTCCGATCAGGGCTGGAATTTTGAGAGCACTTTGATTCAGGAATTGCTCAAAATGCAGAATATCACCAAATCTCAGATGACTCCATATCATCCGGAAGGAGACGCCTTGCCAGAGCGGTTCAACAGGACACTGTTGGACATGCTAGGAACTCTGAAAGGCACTCAGAAGACAGAACGGAGCCGACACGTGGAATCCTTAGTACATGCGTACAATTGTACTCGCCATGAGTCAACTAGATTCTCCCCATAATTCCTCATGTTTGGAAGGGAGGCTCCCGGTGGATGTACGTCTGAGGGTAACGACCGATGGGGTACCCAACACAACGCACTTCCTATATATACAGAGGTTAAAGGAAAACCTACAACTAGCTTACCAGCTGGCCGAGAAGTCCTCTGCTCAGCTCAATGACAATAATAAATGGCGATATGACCACAAGGTCAGACACCGGGAAATCCGTCCTGGAGATGCAGTGCTTCTCCGCAACCTAGGTATTCCCGGAAAGCATAAACTCACTGACCATTAGTGTGACGGTGTCTATGAGGTCAAATCGCAGATGCCGGGCCTCCCGGTCTATCGAATAAAAGACACGGATGGCCGGGTAAAGGTCTGGCACCGTAACAACCATCTTCTTCCTGTCTCACAAGTGAGAGACGATGAGCCCGAAATACCGGCTACACCACAGGATGGTGAGCCGGAACAATTAGAAGTTATCCAAGAGACTATAAACAAAACTTTCTCTGAGACCCCCAAAGATCCAATGGACGGTGAAGAAACCGCCCCCCAAACAGTAGATGATCCTATGGAGGGACCCTATCAAAGGGGACCCCAAAGTTACGGAGCACCTCCTGGAGGAGCTATGGGTTAAGGGCCCTGACGAACAACGCCTACTAGGGTGGCTCCAACGAGCCAACCTCTGGATCCTAGAAGCCCATATTTTGTGCTCCAGAGAGACTATTCCTGGACACTATACCCTCAATGGGAGAGGCTGAGCCTCAGGACTATATACATTACTCCCCAGATGGAGTGGAACAAGAGCTTCACCAAAGCCAAAGAATTAGGTACCCTCCAACTTGGGTAACCTATGACACAATTGGGGCACCCCACTATGAGGCTCAGCAGTTGTCTCGGGCTAAGACACACACACACACTTATTGTGATGTTTACTCAGATGTATAACCTCATGTAGAGTTGATTGTGTATACATTATAGTGTGTATTAAGATTGTACAGAGTGCAATGCATTTTTATTATATAACTTGTGTGTTTGGTTATATGTTACAATGTTTCTCAAGCGGGAATGTTGGGGTTTTCATCAGGGGAAGAGTATAGCCTGGGTCCCCCTGGTCCCCTGTTTGTCCCCTTACCTTTCCATAGGAGTATAGCAGCAAGGGAACTGCAAGTTCCAACAGCCTCAGTGGCTGTAGTCCACATGTTGCAAGGCAACCAATAGGGCTGAGAAATTCTGAAAGTTGGGATTCTGACAGTTAAGGGGACTGTTAGTTGGAGCCAGGGCAGACAAGGGGAAGGGAGGGTCTGAGTATCAGTGGCACTCAGACTAGGCTAGAAACTCCCTTAGGTCACAGATAGATCCCAATCACGTGAAGCGGGTGACTGCTGCAGAGAAGCCCCTTAGATAGGGACGCTTACCCATTTTACTATGTCAGGGACACAATGAAGATGTTGTGTGGTGATCACGGTCTGTGGTCTGAGACCAGACCACCACACAGCGTCTTCATCCATGAAACGCATAGGGTGGAGTTTGCCCTACTTCCACGCGTGCGCAAAATGAGTAGCATCTACATGCACTCTTCCCATACGGCCATTTGGGACCTCCCGTGACGTCACACCCGGCTTGTGCCTACGACACCACCGCTTCTCGCGAGAGAAACAAAGGGACATCCAGGAGATCGGGAGCCCCAGAACAAGTAGAAGGGAAGTGAGCGGTCTGATCGCCCAGCCAGTGATACCGGAAGATCCTTGGAGAGCGCACTGCTAGGACTCCGGGAACTGCTGCTGTCAGCGAGAAGCGCTTTTTCCTGCATCATTAGGACATTTCACTGCACATTTCCTACTTGGGTCTAGTAAGTAGGATTCCAATTTTCATTTGCCAGCGTGAGGAGAGGAGCTGTTTTATTGTTATTAAATGTACTTTTGTTCATCTCACAATCTTGCTGATTTTCTGTTTCTAGGGAACTAACCATTCCCCTACCCTTTGCCATTTATTAGACTCATTGTTACAGTATTACACTATATGCTTTTTATTTTCCTTCTCTTTTATGTGCTGGATTCCATGAGCCAACCATCCACTGGATTAATTGATTATTGGATTTTGGGATTCACCTGTCATGATCACTTAATTAAGGACTTTTGAGTTTGGTATCAATTTACATTATTTATTCACTTGTTTGTATGCACATTGATTATTGTCTTTTACACCATTGGCACCGTTAGGTAACATTTCTCTTGCAATTTATTTTAAGGATCAACACAAACATATGTATATACTGTAATTAAATTATTTTAGTAATGATATCATTGTCACTTAGTTTGAAACAGAACACAAATGAATTTTGTTCTACAGTACATCACCTCATACAGCTGTTATTCATTATTTAATGAATATAAATATTTATTTTGGATGCCGCTTTTCAAATCAAAGATTCGGAAGTGTGCACCCCAGGGGTGTCTGCACAAGTCTTGAAAATAGAATGGTAAACCGCCCAGGAAATGGAAGGTGCAATAAGAGTCCCATAAAGACGAACATTTAAGAACATTTCTCTGTTTTTCCTTTTGACCTTCTTTAGGGATGTTAGACCTAAACAGTAATACATATCTCTTCTGGTGTCCAAACTGATAATAGTGTACAGTTAGGGTATTTTTCTGACATGTATGAAACAATGCTGACCTCTTGTGGAAATTTTGGAAAGGGCATAATCCTTTTTTAAGAACATTTATCATAGGGGTTGTTACATATTGGAATAGTATCACATTTGTAAACAATTAGAAAGTATACGCTCTATTGTTTAACTTTTATTACTGGAGTAAGAATAATTCTCTTGTATTCCAAATTATTACATGACTTTTCTATTCACAAGCAAATTATTTCATGAAATGTATTTACTTTTTATTCCTTAATCTACAATGTCATTTTTATCTTCAAAATCCATAAAATACTGGAACACCCAAATCTCTCAAGCAACTGAAATATAGATTCCTTTAGTTTAAGTGTAATTCCTAATTAATGCCCAGTGCCCAAAGGAGGAATATGCATCAGTGATTGTTTTGCACTTGTTTTTTATCTCCAAAATGTAACAAGGTATATTCTATGACAATGGCATGAGTTACTGATGGGTTAATAAGTTTCCTAAAAACACAGTTTATAAGACATTATCATAATAAGCCTGGAAAGTCTGTACAAGCAGAATGGGTTTACTGAACAAAGTACTCTACTGTGAAATCATCTTTTTCCGAATCATAGCATCTCTGATGGCTTCTTTTACCTTTTCATTCCTTAATGTATAGATGAAAGGGTTTAGCAGAGGGGACAAGATTGTGCCCACAAAATTCACAATTTTGTCATTTTCTACAGAGGATTCTTTTGATGGTTTGATCGCAATGAATATTGCACTTCCAAAGACCAAAGAGACCATCATGAGGTGGGAGGCACAGGTGGAGAAAGTTTTGTATCGTCCATTTCCTGTTGGGATTCTAAGTACAGTGGTTATGATAAAAATGTAGGATATTGTTGTCACAATTAAAGGTCCAATTAATACAATACTGGCTGCTATTAGAGAAGATAGTTTGATTAGGGCAATGTCTGCACAGATCAGCTTCTGAATGGCTGCCCCATCACAAAAGAAGTGATCCAAGATATGACCACAGAAAGGCTTCTTGGAGATCAAAATGACGGGGAATAAAATACAGATAGTGGATGTTAGCCAACAGCCCACGACCAAATTAGCACAAACTCTAATGCTCATGATGGTCAGATATCTCAGGGGATTGCTGATAGCCATATAACGATCAAATGACATTACAGCCAAAAGTAGAAAGGCAGTAGAAGTAAATAAAAAGTAGAAGAAGCACTGAATGAAACACCCAACCATAGATATACTCGTCCTTTGTGCCACAGCAATGATCAGAACTTTGGGAACCACCAGGAATATGCTTGAGGTCTCCAAGACAGAGAGGTTGACCAGGAAGAAGTACATAGGTGTGTGGAGCCGATAGTCAGCGGATATGATACCAATGATTAAACTGTTTCCAGCCACTGTTATAATGAAGATTATCAGCAGCATCACAAACATCATGATCTGAAATAGGGGTCCCCCTGAGATTCCCTTCAGAACAAATTCTTTCACAATGGTTTTATTGGCAAGTTCCATTGAGATTCTTACACCTGCGGACAAGATTTCAAGACATTAATTTCTATTCATAATTATAGAACATAATAACATACAGACCCAGCGCAGCTGACAGCTCACCCCCATGGTTGCATCTAAGTATGAGCAGGGTACTTTATAGTCTGTAACTATTATCATTTGGCTAACAGCCTTGATCGGAATCTACATTGCATTCTTCTAGTAGCTGGACTGTGTTCAGTTACTCATGTGTATAGGCTTGGGTTTATTCCCATAGTCATTTTGCTGCCTGCATTTGCTCCCCACTTTGGTGTGTTTGGAGGCTAGGGTTAAGGGAGAGGGAAATACCTGTGGTCTTGCTGATCATAGGCAACAGGCCAGAAGAAGGGGGTCATCCCTGAAATGTTGCCCCCATCTACTTACCTTTTATTTTATTGCACCCACCAATTTTATCCCTCTTTTCCCCCCATCCCTTCCTTCCTATTTTTCGCTTTCCCTCCCATTCTTTCCCCCATCCCCTATCCTCCTATTTACCTTTGCTCATGAGCTGTCTGTCCACACCTGGAATGGTTATCACCTCCCCCTTATCATCACACCCACGTCTACTATTGTGTATACGCTCATGTTAAGATACACTTACAAATTAAAGCTCTATATTTGCAGATTTTCAGTTTATTCTATTTTCGAGTGCTGGGAACTACTGTTTTGTTCATGATTATTTGGGAGGGTTGAGGGCCCCCCTTGTTCTCGTTGCACCACTTAGATGTATTTAATTCTTATACTTACATTGTGTGCTGTCTACTCCTTATATCATCTAAATCAGGGGTGAGCAAACATTTTATGCCGAGACCCCCTTTTCATCCATAAACGCCCCTGGCTGATGTAATCAAAATCACATGTAAAAAAAAAATCTTTATTAAACTATATACAATGTAAAACCAAATATGTCTAAATACTTAGGCTGGTTCTATAGTGCCGGGGCGTGCTACAACGTGCGCGAACACGCCAGTTATAGATGGCTGAGGTCAGCCAGCCCTTCTATACAAGGGCTGCGCGCGCGCACGGCAGGGAGCGGGGAGCCGACAGACAGCGGCGAAGATGGTGGGAGGGATGATTGAACACAGCACTATTGCAGGGCAGACACCGAAAGGGGGGCGTTTGACTTCACCGCGCTCGGGCGTGCTCCTCCCCGTATCTCCGAAGCCCCCGCGCGTGCGCACACCATCAAGTGGCCGGCACCTGCACTATCCTGTTCAGCCACCAGCACACATCTTCGGCTGTCTGCCCGTGCACAGCGTCTGCCGTCCCGCGCACCCAGTTTTTGCCGCACGCATCCCCCTAAATAATCTTGCGCCTCTTTGCCCTTCGTTTGTGCACCACTGCATTCAATCACAACACACACTCCCAACCTCTCTCTCTCACCACACACACACACACACACACACACACACACACACACACACACACACACACACACACACACACACACACACACACACACACACACACACAGTTAGAACCAGAAACAGTTTGAACAAGGACGCGGTTAAACAAGGTATAGTTTATTGAAGTACAGTTACTGTTAGTACTTATAAACTTCATAGTTGCTAGAATAAGCAGGATTGAAAATGCCACTCAATGTACATCTTTCCACATGTATGTGCACTTGGAGCAGCTGTTCCAAGGAGCATACCGCTGTGAGAGGTGTGAGCGTGTGGTCTCTTTAGAGTCAGAGATTGCTGATCTGAATAGGCAACTTGCAATATTGAGGGACATTGGCAATTTTGAAAGGGAATTAGAGCTCACTGAGCAGGCCCTTGCTTCGACTAGTGGGGCAGATGGTGGCGCTGTTAGTGAGGAGCAGGTAGGTAGCTTAGTTGCTGATAGTGATGAGCAGTTAGGTAGCTGGGTGACAGTTAGAAGGGGAAGCAGGGGCAATAGGGAGAGGCAGGTCGTTTCTGAGCTGACACATCCCAGTAGATTTGCCATGTTGAGTGAAGATATTGGGAATGTTGGGGCAGAAATGGCAAGGCTGGGGGAGACTAATTCCTCTAGCAGCCAGGGGAATAGTTCCTCCAGCACAGTGGGGACTCAGGATGCTCAGATGCAAAGATAGATTGTGGTGGTAGGGGGACTCCATTATTAGGAAGGTAGATAGGGCAATCTGTTGCCGGGACCGCATGAACCGAACAGTTTGTTGTCTCCCGGGTGCTCAGGTTCGGCACATTGCGGACGGGTAGACAGATTGTTTGGGGGGGCTAGGATTGACCCGGCGGTCTTGGTACATGTTGGCACCAATGACAAAGTTAGAGAAAGATGGAGGGCACTAAAAAATGATTACAGGGATCTAGGCCAAAAGCTTAAGGCAAGGACCTCCAAGGTAGTATTTTCTGAAATACTACCAGTGCCATGCGCTACCACAGGGAGACAGTCAGAGATCAGGGAGGTTAATGCATGGCTAAGAAAGTGGTGCAGGAAGGAGGGGTTTGGGTTTTTAGAGCACTGGGACTCCTTTTCTGAGAGGTGCCATCTATATTCTAGGGACGGATTGCACCTCACTGAAGAGGGATCTTCTGTGCTAGGGGGGAGAATGCTTAAAAGGTTGGAGGAGATTTTAAACTAGGATGGAGGGGGGAGGGGAATGAAACAGATAATTAACTAAATGGAATAGATGAGGATACAAGGTGGTATGGAGGTAGAAGGGGGGCAAGTGCAAGTTTGACAAGCAGTGAGATACCCATAGTAAATAGAGATAAAACTAGAAAACTTCTAAAGACTAAACCAAGTGGGAGCAGAAAGGAATGAGCAGATAAGATAACAGTACAGGCTGAAAAAAAACTTAAATGCATGCTTGCTAATGCACGGAGCCTGACAGATAAAATGGGGGAGCTTGAATTAATAGCTATAAGGGAGCAGTATGATATCATAGGCATTACTGAAACATGGTGGGAAGAAACTCATGACTGGACAGTTAATTTAGAGGGTTATTCTCTTTTTAGGAAGGATCGAACAAGTAGAAAGGGAGGTGGAGTATGTCTATATGTTACTCCAGATTTAAAACCTATTATAAGGGATGATGTCTATGAAGGGAATGATGAAAATGTAGAGACCTTGTGGATAGAAATTAGCAGTGGAGGTAAAAGTATAAAGAAAATATTTGTGGGAATATGCTATAAACCACCAAATATCTGTGAGATTGAGGAAGCTAAAATACTTTTGCAAATGGAGAAGGCATCAAAACTGGGTCATGTTTGCATAATGGGGGATTTTAATTATCCAGACATAGACTGGGGCAATGAGATTAGCGTTACAACAAAAGGAAACAGGTTTTTGGGGGTGCTTAAAGATAATTATATGACCCAAATTATTGAGGAACCAACCAGGAGCGGGGCAGTTCTGGATTTGGTCATATCAAACAATGTAGAAGTAATAACAAATATTCAAGGTCTGGAAAATTTGGGTAACAGTGATCATAACATGGTCTCATTTGAAATAAATTATCAAAAACAGATTACTTGGGTTCAACAAAGACTTTAAACTTTAGAAAGGCAGATTTTAATAAACTGAGGTCTAATCTAGTAGTAATACAATTGGATGATGTTTTTGCAGGGAAAAAGGTAGAAGATAAATGGGCAGTCTTTAAAACATTGTTAGAAAAGCACACTTATCAGTGTATACCCTTGGGTAATAAGTATAAAAGAAATAAGTCAAAACCAATGTGGCTAAATAAACAGGTCGGGGAGGAAATGGACAAGAAGAGGAAGGCGTTTACATTCTTTAGGTCAGAAGGGACAGAGACATTGTATCAGAATTATAAGGAATGTAACAAAAATTGCAAAAGGGCAATTAAATTAGCAAAAATGGATAATGAAAAAAGGATTGCAATTGAAAGTAAGGTCAACCCTAAAAAGTTCTTTAAGTACCTTAATAACAAAAAAATGAGAAAAGAAAATATAGGACCCTTTCAGTGTGAGATGGGTAGGCAGATTATTGGAGATAAGGAAAAAGCAGAGGTATTAAACAAATTTTTTACCTCTGTGTTTACCAGGGAAGAATCAAGTTCAATAGTAGTGCCACAGGAGGAAGCTACAATCTCCATATTAATGACCAATTGGTTAACTGAAGAAGAAGTTCATAAGCGACTTGAAAAAATTTAAGTAAATAAGGCACCTGGCCCCGATGGCATACAGTACATCCAAGAGTTCTCAAGGAGTTAAGCTCAGTAATAGCAAAACCATTATATTTAATATTCAAGGACTCCATTTCCACAGGCTCAGTACCACAAGATTGGTGTAAAGCAGATGTGGTGCCTATATTTAAAAAGGGAGCTAGATCACACCCGGGGAATTACAGACCTGTAAGCCTGACTTCAATAGTAGGGAAACTACTTGAAGGTTTAATACGGGATAATATTTAGGAATACCTAATGGAAAACAAAATTATTAGTAATAGTCAGCATGGATTTATGAAGGATAGATCTTGCCAAACTAACCTTATTTGTTTCTTTGAAGAGGTAAGTAGGAATTTAGACCAGGGTAATGCAGTTGATGTGGTCTACTTCGATTTTGCAAAGACTTTTGATACGGTTTCACACAAGAGGTTGGTGTACAAAATAAAGAAAATTGGACTCAGTAATAATATATGCACCTGGATTGAAAACTGGTTAAAGAACAGACAACAGAGGGTTGTCATAAATGGAACTTTTTCAGGTTGGGCTAAAGTCGTGAGTGGAGTACCTCAAGTATCGGTACTGGGACCCCTGCTTTTTAACTTGTTTATTAATGACCTTGAGGTTGGGATCGAGAGCAAAGTCTCCATCTTTGCTGATGATACTAAATTGTGTAAGGTAATAGAATCGGAGCAGGATGTCATTTCTCTTCAGAAGGACTTGGAGAGACTGGAAACATGGGCAGGTAAATGGCAGATGCTGTTTAATACAGATAAATGTAAGGTTATGCATTTGGGATGTAAGAATAAAAAGGCGAATTACAAATTAAATGGGGATAAATTGGGGCCATCCTTGATGGAGAAGGACTTAGGAGTGCTTGTAGACAGCAGGCTTAGCAATAGTGCCCAATGTCATGCAGTTGTTGCAAAGGCAAACAAGATCTTATCTTGCATCAAACGGGCAATGGATGGGAGGGAAGTAAATATAATTTTATACCACACCTTGAATATGGAGTACAATTTTGGGCACCAATCCTAAGAAAAGACATTATGGAACTAGAGAGAGTGCAGAGAAGAGCCACCAAATTAATAAAGGGGATGGACATTCTAACTTATGAGGAGAGGCTAGCTAAATTAGATGTATTTACATTAGAAAAGAGGCGTCTAAGAGGGGATATGATAACTATATGCAAATATATTCAGTGACAATACAAGGAGCTTTCAAAAGAACTATTCATCCCACGTGCAGTACAAAGGACTCTGGGCCATCCCTTAAGGTTGGAGGAAAGGAAATTTTACCAGCAACAAAGGAAAGGTTTCTTTGCAGTAAGGGCAGTTAAAATGTGGAATTCATTACCCAT
Source organism: Ascaphus truei (assembly GCF_040206685.1). Lineage (NCBI taxonomy): Eukaryota > Metazoa > Chordata > Amphibia > Anura > Ascaphidae > Ascaphus > Ascaphus truei. The sequence continues at coordinate 46,583,772 of NC_134495.1, forward strand.
GGAGACTGTGATGGCAGATACAATAGATTTGTTCAAAAAAAGGTTGGACATCTTTTTAGATGGGAAAGGTATACAGGGATATACCAAATAAGTATACATGGGAAGAATGTTGATCCAGGGATTAATCTGATTGCCAATTCTTGGAGTCAGGAAGGAATTAATGTTTCCAATGGTTTTTTAATAGTTTCCCCACTATTGAAGTCAGGCTTAAAGGTCAGTAATTCCCCGGTTGTTAGCTAGCTCCCTTTTTAAATATAGGCACCACATCTGCTTTACGCCAATTCATTATGTACTTTCAATAAAGGGGTGGCATCTTATTGCTTCATACTCTTGTATGCTGCAGTTTCCCCTCTTTCCACCTTCACCATTATCCTCACATTGCTGGATTGACTGGTCTCAATAGATAACAGTATAACCAAAGCATGTCAGCAACATGTTAAAATGAATGCAATAATAAGATCATTTTCCTGGAATACTCCACAAAAAGCATTATGTTTACACCCAGTAAGGAAACTCACCGGAGAAAGTTGTAACATTTGCAATTCGGGGCTTCGATGCTAAAGGTTTAACTTCTAGTTTCTGCCTTAGATGCCGACAATTAGTGTTTCCTTGTTGATATCAGTTGGGATCCCAGCTCACAGTGGCATCCAGAGTTCCATTTCAGTGGTGGCTGCGTATATAGTTCAGAATTATTGCTGTAAAGTGCTGTATACATCTTCATTATTGATGCTATAGCTAATATTGAATAGAGGATATGATGAACAGATAGCAGCAAAACCGTTCTCCACTGCATTTCAAGTGGAATGTATGCCAGAGACACTTCAAAAGCCAACACATTACAAGTTCAGTAATCTTCATTCCTTGGCCCAAATATTATGCACCTTTTAGTAATCACCATTTATAATGCAGTTGCCTACAAAATAATTTTGTACATTAAAATAGGAACTTGGCTAAAGCTAAGGATTTAGGGACAGAGTCTAACCTGTGCCCAATCTGCTAACACTCTATACTCTGTAAGAAAACTAACCAAGAGAATTAGGGTTTATCTAGAGAAGAGTTTCCCCTCAGGCCCAAAATAAGTTTGTAAACAATGTTTATAATGAGGAATTACAGTAATTGCTGCTGGCACAAGGGACACTTTCAATTGGGAGGTTGCTGTGATTTAGCATAAGCTGGTATTTCATCAGAAAGAAAAACTTCTCAAAGATTAATTGTTACAATAAAAACTTTGCTATTTGAGATATCTTTGTTATGTTTTGTTTGTGCAATTCATTTTTATATTAGCATTTTGCTGGTCTCTTGGGCTGCAAAGTAATACTATTCCTGGTCTCTGACTATAAAAGGGTCAAAGTTGCCCCTGCACCCTACACGGGTGAGGTCATGTACCACACTTGTCCGTTCTCATAAAGTTATTCTGAGCATTTCTTATCTGTTATCCCACGCAGATGTACTTAAAAGAAATTGAAAAGCTTATAGATCTGGGCAGGGAGTTGCAAGTCCTATCTAAACAAGAGTCAGAATTTCTTTTTAATCCTTTTCCCATCATACCTGTGTTTCACCATCTCCCAAAGATCCACAAGTCGCTTGAGCATCCTCCAGGCAGACCTATTATATCTAGCATTGGGTCTTTGGGAGATGGTGTCTCCAGGTATGTGGATTTTTTCTTGCAGCCGTTGGTTCAACAATTACCCTCATTTTTGAAAGACTCTTTTGATTTGCTTTCAGACATAAACAATATCACATGGTCTCACACATACACTTGGGTCACTTTAGATGTCACTTCCCTATACACGATTATTGAACACACTAAAGGCATCAAAGCAATCACTCACTTTCTAAACAATTCTAATCTTCACCTGGCACAAATCACGTTTATTTTGGACTGTGTATTATTTTTATTACAGCACAATTATTTCACTTTTAACAATCAATATTATCTACAGACACAGGGCACGGCTATGGGGACCTCCTTTGCACCCTCCTATGCCAACCTATTTATGGGACTTTGGGAATCTCAACACATTTTCGGTGACACTAACCCATATAGACACTATATCGAGTTTTACTGTCGATATATTGACGACTTGTTACTAATTTGGTCTGGGGACGCACAAACACTTTCACTATTTTTTACATATCTTGAATCCAACGACTGCAATCTTAGATTCACGCATACAGTTCATGACCAACACATTGACTTCTTGGATCTCCACTTATATGTGGATACTAACCTTTCAATACCAACTAATATTTACAGAAAGGAACATTCTCGCAACTCCCTGCTCAGAGCAAACAGTGCACACCCGAAACCACTGTTGAATAGTATTCCTAAGAGTCAATTTCTCCGTCTCAGGAGGATATACTCAACGGAAAAGTCTTTCAGCGATCAAGCAGAACAACTTAAAACTAGATTCAAATCTCGTGGTTATTCGGATGAGATAATTGAAAATGCTTTTCAGAGCGTGAAAGAATGCAATAGAGCAGATCTACTATCTAGGTATAAAAACAACAAACATAAGAAAAGGGGCACACTAGAGGGAGAGGTACCCTTATTTATCACAACATACTCTAAACAATCAAATACTATCCGATCAATCCTCAATAAACATTGGAACATACTAAAATTAGACAGAGATTTGGACAAAGTCACACAATCTAATCCAAAAATAGTATACCGGAAGCCAAAACATTGGGGGATCATCTTTCATCTAGTATGTATAGAGACAGATTGGTTACAGAAAGAAAACTACCAAAGGGATTTCACAAATGTGGAACATGTAATTTCTGCAAATTCGCACTTCCAATAAAATCAGTAAGGAACATATATACTAGACGCAAATATAGGATCAATTCATTTCTAACATGTAATTCCAAATTCGTTATTTATGTTCTTAGATGTGCATGTGGGTGTAATTATATTGGAAGAACAACAAGACCACTTAAGATAAGAATCAGGGAACACATCAGAACTATAAGGAATAAGGATGACAATTACCCAGTGGCCAGACACTTTAAGAACTGTGATCAAGGTTCAGTAGATCGCTTAACATTCAGTGCTCTCGAACATATAGCTATACATCCGAGAGGAGGTGATAGAGAATCACTCCTCAATCGTCGAGAAATGCACTGGATATATACCTTGGGAACACTGGCTCCCAATGGTATGAACATTGACTGGGAATTGAAACATTTCTTGAAATGATACAAAACAAACAATAAAAAAGTCTAGATTAGAATGTATCCAATGACAAGCATTATACTGCTTATTTGTATCTTCCCTATCAATTATTGTCATAACATACCACTATATAAAAACAATATATGTGACATACATGGAATTAACTATATAGGTTATCATGAAAAATATACATACACATATATAAGTGGGTGAACAAAATTTGTATTATACAGGTTGTATTTTTATATCTCCTGAAATGATAAATAATAAGAAATAACAATATGTCTATGTCAGATTATATCCTATGACTAATAATATACTGTCTATTTGTAACTCTCTCATTAATTATGGACATAACATACCACTTTATAAAAATAACATATGTGATATATATGGATACAATATAAATAAATATATAGGTTACCATGAAATGCAACTATATAGGTTACCATGAAATGCATATACACAGGTATATAAGTGGGGGAGAGAAGAAACAATTGTATATTTTGTCGGTTCTAGGTTCGCACAGTAAGCATAATATATTAGGAACATTAACTGTCATATACCTTTAAGATCATTTAGATTTCACTTAAACAACTGGCTATTCTTTTATAGCCTTACTAACCTACAATTCATACAGTGGGTTGTTATAGCAGTCTTGTTATAAATAATATGTATATAGATTTATTTCTTTCCCCACTGTATTATACTCCATACCTCCATTTCAACCTGATAGATCGTTTTTGCAACACAATGTTTATATTGTTTTTAACATGCTTCAAACGCTACTGTATGTACTGTTGCTGCTTTTTAACTTGTTCCAAAGACCTGCTGCAGCTACTCCGCTGATCTGAGCCGCCCCCTGCACGCAATACGTTAGTCCATTCATCTCATTGGCTGTATGACACAGCCAATCAGATTGCAGCTCGGCGATTTCGCGCCAACAAATTATGAATCCATGATCAGCTGGCAGCGGAGGGGAGAGGGCTATATCAGCGGGACACTTGCAGCATTATTTGGTTCTCTTTGACAAAGGGCGAAAGCCTGAAATGCGTAAGAGAAGTTTGTCTATCCACTACCATGATGTTGATCGTGGAATAAAGGATTTTTACTTACCCTGGTGTTCAGCCCCTGCATCCATTCCGCTGTGCTCCGCTCCTACCTCCTTGAGGATTCCAACATATGCTGATTATTAGCGTGACGCACGCTGAAGGAACATCCACCTCCACAACCGTGAGTACCCCAGTCTGTTCATAAACGGCTGGGGACTAATCCTTAAATACCCACATGCTTCCTAGGGGACTATATACTGTTCTCAGGTAGTCAGACATTTATTACTGACTTCACCTGGAGATACAGGTCCTGCAGATACAGGAAGGGGTTAATCTTATGGATTTAACGGTGTACATATCATAGAAGATTGTTCCCTCCTGGATGTTAGAACATTATCTTGATACATCATCTGCATACAATCTTTGCAAAGATTCCCACCTAGCTGAGCACGGTATTCGGGAGTTTATCTCCTATCTATCACTGCTGTACAGTATGTCTCATTTGAAAATTGTTGAAAAGCAAGGCGTGTACAGTACTGTAACAGTGTTACATTTCGGCATATAGTATACAGCGCTCTCCACCCGCTCAGGGTAATTAACTGCACTGCAGGGTATTTCAACTTATCTTCTGTGCAATGCAGTACATCTCTCCCACACCATTCCTTTGAACGTTTGTCTGGTTTGAATCACATTCCTGCTTGACAGCAGGAATTTACTGCGCATGCGCCTGTAACTTCGCCCACCACTGCTTGCTTGCCTGAGTGAGTGACCAAAAAAAAAATTTAAAATTAAAAAAATGTTATTGTAATTTTTTTATTTTTACTTTCTCCACAAGCCTGCAAAAACCATCTTACTGTATTACGATATTCAAACTGTGCTGTACAGTAGCTTTTGACTGCGGCCATGTGCGTTTGACTGCACATGGTTGATTTGTGTGCTTTTTACGTACTGTACTGTATTTGGGGGTGTATTATTATGATGAACTGCCTTTTGCAATTAAATTATGTCTTTAGCTTTGAACTTCATGCGCCTGCCTTTAATTTTTGGAATCTTGCCATTGTGTTTTGAATCCGTCCATAGCCGAGCGTCAATCGCCTCACTGCGCCTGCGTGTACAGTACTCTAAGCCTGAAGGTAGAAAAAACAGGATATTCAGTGCTCGTGCTGTATGATGGTGTGGATGATCCCTTTGCAACATGTACATAAAGCGTCTCCCCAGAAACTCTCAAATCTAGGTGAACCCCCCTTAAAAAGGGGGGAGGGCACCCTGAAATACAAGATAATAAAAAATGCACAAATGCGCACCAGGGATTAGTGGAGGGTAATTTATTAAAAATACACACAAACTCTGAGGGGATCCAACCCCACCTCAGAACAGCTGTGCAGCTGGACGGCTAAGTACTACCCAGGAGAACACCTGATGGTGACTAAACCCTAAGCTGCACAGTATACAAATACAGTAAAATTTATATAAAAACACATGAAAGAAAAAAAACAAACATGAAAACAACCTATCAACAGATTTGTATAGAAACCGCCATAAGGTTGGGCACTGGCAAGGGGAAACGGACACTCACACTGAGACAGTCAGCAGACTCGCGCTGTCTGCACAGGATCCGGATCTCGGCACCGCGGAGATGGAAAAAAACGCTGCTGTCTCTTGCAGGCTCCGTCTCAGCTTACCAGCATACACGCGCAGGATGACCTGTCGTGACCTCTACGCGTTTCGTACCAAGTACTTCGTCAGGAGGTCACGTACGGCGTCATCCGCGCATATATAGGCGGCAACTGATTGAATAAACCAGCCCCCTCAGAGAAACACCCTTACTTTGCCTAATTGCTACACTGATTAAAACACCTAGAAATGAGGTTACTAGGCAACAGGGTGTATGACAACTCATGTGGGGGATATGTGCAAGTATAAATTAATCATTGCACTCACCCCTATGAAAAAATACAGGAAAAAGACCTCTAACAACATAAATGATATACTATGTAAACAAATCATGCTGAAACCTGTATATAAATAAAAGAAAAAAGAACAAATGATTAAATAAAAACAAATTAATATAAAAACATACATAAATGTTAATGCAAATAAATGTTAATAAATTCATTTTATTAAAAACGGAATACCTTATCTTAAAAAAGGAGTCAATTCAATTAGTTCATTGAAACCATAGGGATGTCTAGTATGCATTACATAAATCCAAAATTGCTCCCGTTTCAATAAATGATTATCTCTATTTCCCTGTCTACTACCTAGTGATACACTTTCAAGTCCCTTAAATTTAATACAACCAGGTTCACTATTATGCACTTCTTTAAAGTGTTTCAAAAGCGGAGTTAATGGCATACCCTTTGCTATTATTTTTGGTATGTTTTTAACATTTCTCAGGTGCTCTAACATGCGCATTTTAAACGGTCTTTTTGTCTTACCAATGTACTGTAAATTACAGCTACACTGTAAGGCATAGACCACATGCGTTGTCTGACAATTAATGAAACTTGTAATATTGTAGACTTTGTTAGTAACTCCTGATGTAACTGTTTTCCCTTGTAACCTTATTGCTACTATAATGACGCTGTTACATCAGATCAAATTTCTCACAATGGGGCAATTGATATTACAGTTGATCAGATGGCTATTATTGAAGATCTAGAAGCACTACTGAAAGAAAGTGACCCTGACTTTGTCAACTTTGGAAGTTACACACATACTGATTTCAAACCAAATTCTGTATTTTTGAAATGGCAAGGCTGGGGGATACTAATTCCTCTAGCAGCCAGGGGAATAGTTCCTCCAGCACAGTGGGGACTCAGGATGCTCAGATGCAAAGAAAGATTGTGGTGGTAGGGGACTCCATTATTAGGAAGGTAGATAGGGCAATCTGTTGCCAGGACCGCATGAACCGAACAGTTTGTTGTCTCCCGGGTGCTCGGGTTCGGCACATTGCGGATCGGGTAGACACATTGTTGGGGGGGGCTGGGATTGACCCGGCGGTCTTGGTACATGTTGGCACCAATGACAAAGTTAGAGAAAGATGGAGGGTCCTAAAACATTATTACAGGAATCTAGGCCAAAAGCTTAAGGCAAGGACCTCCAAGGTAGTATTTTCTGAAATACTACCAGTGCCATGCGCTACCGCAGGGAGACAGTCAGAGATCAGGGAGGTTAATGCATGGCTAAGAAAGTGGTGTAGGAAGGAGGGGTTTAGGTTTTTAGAGCACTGGGACTCCTTTTCTGAGAGGTGGGATCTATATTCTAGGGACGGATTGCACCTCAATGAAGAGGGATCTTCTGTGCTAGGGGGGGAGAATGCTAAAAAAGTTGGAGGAGATTTTAAACTAGGATGGAGGGGGGAGGGGAATGAAACAGATGATGAACTAAATGGAATAGAGGCGGATACAAGGTGGTATGGAGGTAGAATGGGGGCAAGTGCAAGTTTGACAAGCAGTGAGATACCCATAGTAAATAGAGGTAATACTAGAAAACTTCTAAAGACTAAACCAAGTGGGAGCAGAAAGGAAGGAGCAGATAAGATAATAGTACAGGCTGAAAAAAAACTTAAATGCATGCTTGCTAATGCAAGAAGCCTGACAGATAAAATGGGGGAGCTTGAATTAATAGCTACAAGGGAGCAGTATGATATCATTGGCATTACTGAAACATGGTGGGATGAAACTCATGACTGGACAGTTAATTTAAAGGGGTATTCTCTTTTTCGGAAGGATCGAACAAATAGAAGGGGAGGTGGAGTATGTCTATATGTTAAACCAGATTTAAAACCTATTATAAGGGATGATGTCTATGAAGGAAATGATGAAAATGTAGAGACCTTGTGGATAGAAATTAGCAGTGGAGGTAAAAGTATAAAGAAAATGTTTGTGGGAATATGCTATAAACCACCAAATATCTGTGAGATTGAGGAAGCTAAAATACATTTGCAAATGGAGAAGGCATCAAAACTGGGTCATGTTTGCATAATGGGGGATTTTAATTATCCAGACATAGACTGGGGCAATGAGATTAGCGTTACAACAAAAGGAAACAGGTTTTTGGGGGTGCTTAAAGATAATGATATGACCCAAATTATTGAGGAACCAACCAGGAGAGGGGCAGTTCTGGATTTGGTCATATCAAACAATGTAGAAGTAATAACAAATATTCAAGTCCTGGAACATTTGGGTAACAGTGATCATAACATAGTCTCATTTGAAATAAATTATCAAAAAACAGATTACTTGGGTTCAACAAAGATTTTAAACTTTAGAAAGGCAGACTTTAATAAACTGAGGTCTAATCTAGTAGTAATACAATGGGATGATGTTTTTGCAGGGAAAAATGTAGAAGATAAATGGGCAGTCTTTAAAACATTGTTAGAAAAGCACACTTATCAGTGTATACCCTTGGGTAATAAGTATAAAAGAAATAAGTCAAAACCAATGTGGCTAAATAAACAGGTAGGGGAGGAAATGGACAAGAAGAGGAAGGCGTTTAGATTCTTTAAGTCAGAAGGGACAGAGACATCGTATCAGAATTATAAGGAATGTAACAAAAATTGCAAAGGGGCAATTAAATTAGCAAAAATGGATAATGAAAAAAGGATTGCAATAGAAAGTAAGGTCAACCCTAAAAAGTTCTTTAAGTACCTTAATAACAAAAAAATGAGAAAAGAAAATATAGGACCCTTTCAGTGTGAGATGGGTAGGCAGATTATTGGAGATAAGGAGAAAGCAGAGGTATTAAACAAATTCTTTTCCTCTGTGTTTACCAGGGAAGAATCAAGTTCAATAGTAGCGCCACAGGAGGAAGCCACAACCTCCATATTAATGACCAATTGGTTAACTGAGGAAGAAGTTCATAAGCGACTTGAAAAAATTAAAGTAAATAAGGCACCTGGCCCCGATGGCATACATCCAAGAGTTCTCAAGGAGTTAAGCTCAGTAATAGCAAAACCATTATATTTAATATTCAAGGAATCCATTTCCACAGGCTCAGTACCACAAGATTGGCGTAAAGCAGATGTGGTGCCTATATTTAAAAAGGGAGCTAGATCATACCCGGGGAATTACAGACCTGTAAGCCTGACCTCAATAATAGGGAAACTACTTGAAGGTTTAATATGGGATAATATTCAGGAATACCTCATGGAAAACAAAATTATTAGTAATAGTCAGCATGGATTTATGAAGGATAGATCTTGCCAAACTAACCTTATTTGTTTCTTTGAGGAGGTAAGTAGGAATTTAGACCAGGGTAATGCAGTTGATGTGGTCTACTTAGATTTTGCAAAGGCTTTTGATACGGTTTCACACAAGAGGTTGGTGTACAAAATAAAGAAAATTGGACTCAGTAATAATATATGCACCTGGATTGAAAACTGGTTAAAGGACAGACAACAGAGGGTTGTCATAAATGGAACTTTTTCAGGTTGGGCTAAAGTCGTGAGTGGAGTACCTCAAGGATCGGTACTGGGACCCCTGCTTTTTAACTTGTTTATTAATGACCTTGAGGTTGGGATCGAGAGCAAAGTCTCCATCTTTGCTGATGATACTAAATTGTGTAAGGTAATAGAATCAGAGCAGGATGAAATTTCTCTTCAGAAGGACTTGGAGAGACTGGAAACGTGGGCAGGTAAATGGCAAATGAGGTTTAATACAGATAAATGTAAGGTTATGCATTTGGGATGCAAGAATAAAAAGGCGACTTACAAATTAAATGGAGATATATTGGGGGAATCCTTGATGGAGAAGGATTTAGGAGTGCTTGTAGATAGCAGGCTTAGCAATAGTGCCCAATGTCATGCAGTAGCTGCAAAGGCAAACAAGATCTTATCTTGCATCAAACGGGCAATGGATGGAAGGGAAGTAAACATAATTATGCCCCTTTACAAAGCATTAGTAAGACCACACCTTGAATATGGAGTACAATTTTAGGCACCAATCCTAAGAAAAGACATTATGGAACTAGAGAGAGTGCAGAGAAGAGCCACCAAATTAATAAAGGGGATGGACATTCTAACTTATGAGGAGAGGCTAGCTAAATTAGATTTATTCACATTAGAAAAGAGGCGTCTAACAGGGGATATGATAACTATATACAAATATATTCAAGGACACTACAAGGAGCTTTCAACAGAACTATTCATCCCATGGGCAGTACAAAGGACTCGGGGCCATCCCTTAAGGTTCGATGAAAGGAAATTTCACCAGCAACAAAGGAAAGGGTTCTTTACAGTAAGGGCAGTTAAAATGTGGAATTCATTACCCATGGAGACTGTGATGGCAGATACAATAGATTTGTTCAAAAAAAGGTTGGACATCTTTTTAGATGGGAAAGGTATACAGGGATATACCAAATAAGTATACATGGGAAGGATGTTTATCCAGAGATTAATCCGATTGCCAATTCTTGGAGTCAGGAAGGAATTAATTTTTCCCCTTAATGGGGTTTTTTGTTTGCCTTCCTTTGGATCAATAAGTAAGTATAGATCTAGAATAAAGTATCGGTTGTCTAAATTTAGCATAGGTTGAACTTGATGGACGTACGTCTTTTTTCAACCTCATCTACTATGTAACTATGTAACTATGTAACTATGTAACTAATAATGCAGGTAGTTGCTTACACAGATATAAAGCACAGTCCAGTAGATTATAAACAATCGGACTCGATATTGTCACTTCTATAGTTCAGGAGAATAAGGGGGATGCTGTGTTTTTTTGGATCTATCCCGCGCGCTGGGATTAGCCGGTAACAGCACGTAGCTCCACTACTTCTGGGTTCATGCGTCACTGCAGTACCCGTATGGAGTAAGCCCCCGCGTCTCCGTCGCTTGCTATCGCTTCCTATTGTCCCGAACGAAGGGGAAAAAATAGGTGGCTATGTATACCAACAGCGCATAGACAGACGTGGTGACCAAATATCATAGAGCCTGGTGTAATAAACAATTAATCCGCTACACGTTTCAAACAGAAAAGTTCTTCATCAGGCACGAATTTTAGACACCTTCAAAGTGGCCTTATATTTACCCATAGTGCAACTATCCGCAATTAAAAATTTCCTTTTTGACAAACTCAGTGTTTTCTCAGCCTGGGAGGTGATGAGCAAGTTCAGTTCAATTCTCCCATCTTTTAACTCTTGGAAGATCTCAGCTCTACCACTTCTGCTATGAAGGATAGAGAGCTTGTGAATTTTCGTTTTTAACTGGTTTAATTTTCCATTTCTCTTCTTTTTCTTACTGGCTGCTATGTTAATTAATGTGCCTCTGAGTAGCTTTGTGGACCTCCCATAAGGTTGTGTGAGAGTTCACGCTGTCTCTATTTATCCTGAAAAATTGCACTAATTCTTCCTTGAGAATTTGTGTTCTCTGGGATCTTTAGAATTTATTCATTACGTTTCCAATTTGCTCCTGGGCTATCTAGTCTAATTTGTGAGCACTGTAGCTCTATGGGTACGTGATCTGACCATGAAATATCATGGCTCCTGGAATAGGCGATCTGCGGGACTAGTCTATTGGATACAAAGAAGTAATTAATTGTACTGTAACTGTTGTGTGAGTAAAAAGTGATGCTTTTTTCTCCAGGGTGCTGTTTCTCCATATGTCTACTAACTATGTCTTTTTAGTCCCGTGAGAAGCGCCACTGTACCGTCGTTCTTACCCCTCTGTTTCTGAGATGTTTTGTCAAGTGTTGGGTCAATGGTCTTGTTGAAATCCCCTGCTAAGATTATGTTGTCCTCTGCTATCTTATTCAATATTGTGAAAAACGAATTGAAGAATTGAGGATCATTTTCACAAGGGGCGTAGACGTTCGCCATTATTAGATGACTACTTTGATGTGTACCTATTATTATTAAAAATCTGCCTTCCTTGACTCTCCTGATTTTATTTACTTTGAAGGGTAACTTATTATGAATCAATATAGCTACTCCTCTCTTTTGAGGACGCTAGATGGAAATGTCTAAAGCTTTTGTCCACAAAGCTAATTTCCTGATGTAAGATTCCACCATTAACTGTGCGTCTATATATCTTGCCCCCTCTCTCCTAAGCTCCCTTTCCCAGCGCCTAAACCCTAAACCTTAAATCCACATACTTCCCTCTCTTCTCCGTCCCCTGCCACCCCCTTACCCTCCCATACAACCCTATTAATCCACCTTTTGCCCCGCCGCCATGACTCCATAGTATACACATATACTTTTTAATGACGAGCTGCATTTCTGGGTTATCATTCTTTTCCTGTACCAAGTGTGTATCCGAACCACCGTCGGGCGACATATCAGCTTCTCCCCCATCTCAGCGCTCGAGAAATATGCTTTCAAGTCCAATGTCTGCCGCTTTTTTTTTAACGAGTTTTCATCCTTCGTTCTTAGTGTTTTAGGGTTCACTTTTTGGTATCTCCATTTTGGGTGTTTATGCCGTTATTTTTTGTTAGTGCGCCGGGCTTTAGCGGAGCAGCGGTATTGTGACTCTATTCCTGTCCATGTCATGCACGCGTCCCTACAATGTCATTTTTATCTTAAAAATCCATAAAATACTGGAACACCCTAATCTCTGAAACAACTGAAATATAGATTCCTTTAGTTTAAGTGTAATTCCTAATTAATGCCCAGTGCCCAAAGGAGGAATATGCATCAGTGATTGTTTTGCACTTGTTTTTTATCTCCAAAATGTAACAAGGTATATTCTATGACAATGGCATGAGTTACTGATGGGTTAATAAGTTTCCTAAAACACAATTTATAAGACATTATCATAATAAGCCTGGAAAATCTGTACAAGCAGAGTGGGTTTACTGAACAAAGTACTCTACTGTGAAATCATCTTTTTCCGAATCATAGCATCTCTGATGGCTTCTTTTACCTTTCCATTCCTTAATGTATAGATGAAAGGGTTTAGCAGAGGGGACAAGATTGTGCCCACAAAATTCACAATTTTGTCATTTTCTACAGAGGATTCTTTTGATGGTTTGATCGCAATGAATATGGCACTTCCAAAGACCAAAGAGACCATCATGAGGTGGGAGGCACAGGTGGAGAAAGTTTTGTATCGTCCTTTTCCTGTTGAGATTCTAAGTACAGTGATTACAATAAAAATGTAGGATATCATTGTCACTATTAAAGATCCAATTAATACAATACTGGCTGATATTAGAGAAGATACTGTAGTTTGAGTAGGGTGATGTCTGCACAGATCAGCTTTTGAATGGCTGCCCCATCACAAAAGAAGTGATCCAAGATCTGACCACAGAAGGGCATCCTGGGGACCATAATGGTGGGGTATAAAATACAGATAGTGGATGTTAGCCAACAGCCCACTACCAAATTAGCACAAACTCTAATGCTCATGATGGTCGAATATCTCAGGGGATGGCTGATAGCCATATAACGATCATATGACATTACAGCCAAAAGTAGAAAGGTAGTAGAAATAAATAAAAAGTAGAAGAAGGACTGAATGAAACATCCAACCATAGATATAGTTGTCCTTTGTGCCACAGCAATGATCAGAACCACCAGGAATATGCTTGAGGTCTCCAAGACAGAGAGGTTGACCAGGAAGAAGTACATAGGTGTGTGGAGTCGATAGTCAGCGGATATGATACCAATGATTAAACTGTTTCCAGCCACTGTTATAATGAAGATTATCAGCAGCATCACAAACATCATGATCTGAAACATGGGTCCCCCTGAGATTCCCTTCAGAACAAATTCTTTCACAATGGTTATATTGGCAAGTTCCATTGAGATTCTTACACCTGCGGACAAGATTTCAAGACATTATTTTCTATTCATAATATAATTATAGAAAATAATTATCTACAGTATGCCGAATTATGTTATCCCATTACATAACAGCCGCTGCCAAACAGATGTGCAAAGTGTGCAGTATAACAAAAAGTCCAACTACATTGCAATACCATGTTATTCTGTACACCACAATAATGAAAGGTATAAAGAAATAAATAAGTGTGCTACTAGAAAATCTTCAGATAGTTGCGTGAATAGTATCAAATACCACGTTAATTAGTGTTAAACATACATGACCTTAGTATGGTAAGAAAGAGAAGCGTCTACTGCTGTTGTGGGTTGTGTGGCCCAGCACCCCTAAACTACAAGAAAAAAACAAAAAAACAACGCACAGTGAAATACGTTTAAAATAGAATTTTATAATGAAGAGGTAATTCTGCGTACATCAGAAAAAATCAAAGAAAGCATTCCGTGTACAATTACACGGGTTACCACACGCCGGACTGGAATGGAAGGAGTCGTCGTCACCGCACCCTCTGATGACGTCACTCAATGGCTTCTGGAGATCGGGAATTCTCCCTTCAGGTAGGTGGCCTCTCACGTAGAGGCACTAGTTTCCCTCCTTGATCAAGCGTCCCTTCCGATTACTTCTCTCCGTGGTGGTATCAGCCTCACAGATGGAAATCTGCTGCAGCAGTGTCCGTGTGTTGGAGCAACACGTGACCCCCCTCCCCCTTCACACCAACTGGTGTCTCGGTGATGATAACCAGGGGATGATGTCACATGGATCACATTAGGAAGGGAGTAAAACAACCAGGATAAACCAATTGTAAATCCACTGAGCTTAGCATACACACCAGAGGCTTAATGCGAGTTGGTGATATCACCACTTTAACGCCACCCTGTAGCGATCGAGAGTGCAAAACGGCACTTAGCCCGCTTACACCAGGTGAACAATGTATAAAGCTTCAGGGTTGTCTGGAACAATGAAACAGGACTTAGCCTTATGGAATTCAAATAGTACAAAATAATCCTACGCGTTTCGTAGCGCAATGCTACTTCTTCAGGGAGGGGTGTTCATTTCTGTAAGAGGAAGATCAACGGTTTTGAACAACAGCTAAATGAGAAGTTAATGTGTAACTAGTTTGCCTTTCCTGCTGCTTTACTTTCCAAACTCCACATACCTTTATTATTTATTAGCAAAACGCAACCCAAACAACAAACATGAATCTCATCCTGGGACTACCCACATAGCCCCACCCCCTCCCAACACTGCCCACAATTTTCAATTTGGCTTGGTATCCGAAGAGGAGATTACACAAGCGCTCCTCAAATTAAAACTAAGCAGCCAATGTGGACCTCACTTACTACAATCTAAGTTCCTAAGACTTGGTGACCCGGCCAATGCCAAACCAATTTCTTCCATAGTCAACTCTATCCTGTCTGCAGGCCATATCCCTAAGACCTGTAAAACTGCCAGAGATGTCCCAATCTTCAAAAGTGGGGACAAAAACACTGTCTCAAACTACAGGCCAATCTCTCTTCTCCCAATACTATCCAAGTCATGGGAAAATGTGTTCACTACCAATTAAGCGATTTCTATACCAAGACAAATTTCCCTAGACAATTCTAATCTGGCTTTAGCCCCAAACACTACCCTGCTAAAAGTTTGCAATGAAATCCTGTGTGGAATGGAACGGGGACAACTCACTGGTGCAATATTCCTAGATTTTGCATAGGATTTTGATACTGTTGATCATGCTATCATGCTTAACAAACTCTGGTGCTCTGGAATAGGGAAGCATGCTATAGGCCTCGTTCAGGGTGCAGGCTTCGGAGGGAGGGCGTGCTGCCGTGCGAGCTGCCGTGGGACACAAAGTATTCAAATTGAATACTGGTTGTCAGGGTAGCAGCTGCCCTGTCTCCGAAGTCCGGAGTTGATGCTGGCTACAGTTTCAATAAACAAACCAAGTCGTTTTTTGAAGCTGCAGTAGCAGCGTCACTGGGTCCTCGGCAGCCAATTAAATCATTCTTGAGAATGATTTCAAGACTGCAACTTGGATCCCTAACCTCACGTCTGTAGCCCCGCCCCCTCCTCAACTCCTGAAAAAGTCTGCTAGGGATGAACACACATCGCCCAGCAGACTGCCGTCCGCCCTCATGAACGCCCGCCCTCCAACTCCTGCCTCTGGCACCCTGAACGAGGCCTTAAATTGGTTTCAGTCCTACCTATCAGGTAGATCCCAACATGTGTCCATCTCAGGCTCTAACTCCAACCCCTTGGATATCACCTGTGGTGTCCCGCAAGGCTCTGTTATGGGGCCCCTACTCTTCTCAGTGTTCATCAATGATCTTCCCACAGCTTGTAAGGAAGCTTCATTTATACATTATACTCCTTGATAAAGGACCTACCGGTCCGAAACGCATAGGAGATGCGTTTTGGTCCCCATGGGGGTATTTTTGTCATCAGTCATGCACTGAAATAAAGGACATTTAACTTTTATTCCACCTGGCTCCATGGCTGTGCGCTATTTGCTGTTGTTTTGTTGCTGTTATTGGATTCATCTTCATGGCTGGGACGCCACTACTACACTACCGACACACTTTATTGAAGTGTGGTCGGTACCGCAAGCCGGGAAATCTCCCGGCTTGCTTGTGGCCGCCCCTCGGCGTGCCGCGCGTCATAGACGCGCGGTCACGCGTCATCGGGAGCGTGTGCCCCCTGCACGCGTGTCCAGGGGCTCCCCGAGGGAGCGGGACAGCGGGACAGCGGCAGGGGGTTCCGGGGGACCCGGCGGACCCGGCAGCGGTAGGGAGAGCACCCCGATCGGAGGGCGCTCTTCCGCTGCTTCGGCGCGCGCCCGTCACACTCGGGCGCGCGCCAGGCTACTGCTGCGGCACAGAACGGGCAAATGCTCGAATAAACTGTGCCGCAGCAGTACCTTCCTTGGAGTATATAGGAGTGGGTAAGAGACATTATTTTTGACTGCAATAGTTGAGTACTTGGATGCTATTATTTGTCATAGTGACTCACAGGTCAATCCATATATATACCCACTCCTTAGACCCAACATTGGAGTTATTATCTACTTAGAATTCTCCTATTGGATGGAGTGTCACTGGGTGGAGCACCCTATTTGTTTTTCTCTCATTATACATGTATGCAGATGACACAATCCTATATGCACACAGCCATAGCCTCTGCAACCTTGAACACATACTTCAGTATGACTTTTTGAGACTCGAAAACTGGATTTCCCAAAACAAACTGTTTTCAAACACTGACAAGACTGTAACAATGGTATTTGGGACTAAGACTACATTTTTAAAGCTTCTAGTGACTGAGCTCCAGATCAGAACCAACACTAACACCACCCTAACTCCTGTTACTGATTTTAAATACCTGAGCATATGGTTTGACTCCCACTTAACATTCGGGATGCACATTGATACTCTGACATCCAAAACCTATGCCAAACTAGGTGTACTTTACAAGAACAAATCCTCCCTAAGCCTGCTGGTGAGAAAGCGTATCGCACAGCAGATGCTAATGCCAATTATTGACTATGGAGACATAGTATACGACTCGGCACTCCAAACCCACCTTAGCAAACTTGACACCCTCTACAACTCAATATGCTGTTTTGTTCTCCAATGCAACTACAACACACATCACTGCGAAATGCTCAAAGAACTAGATTGGTCATCACTTGAGTCTAGGCGCAAAGTTCACCTTTCCTGTCTTGCCTTCAAATACTTTCTGGGCAAGCTACCCATCTATCTGAACAAGCTCCTCACCCCTACCACATGCAGCACTTATCATCTGAGATCTGACTCCAAAAGACTGTTCATGGTCCCAAGGCTCAACCAATATCCGGCCGCTCCTCCTCTTACTGTGCACCCCAAAACTGGAACAGCCTACCGGAGACTCTCACATCCACCACCTTTTAAGTTCTTTCCAAACTAAGGCTGTCTCACATTTTAATCTGGTCTGTAACTGTTACATACGCTCATTCTCTCCCATCTTGATTACTGTAACCTCCTGCTGTCCGGCCTTCCTGCCTCTCACCTGTCTCCCCTACAATCTATCCTAAATGCTGCTGCCAGAATCACTCTACTCTTTCCTAGATCTGTCTCAGCATCTCCCCTCCTGAAATCCCTCTCCTGGCTTCCAATCAAATCTCGCATCTCACACTCCATTCTTCTCCTCACTTTTAAAGCTTTACACTCTTCTGCCCCTCCTTACATCTCAGCCCTAATTTCTCGCTATGCACCATCCCGACTCTTGCGTTCTGCTTAAGGATGTCTTCTTTCTACCCCCTTTTTATCTAAAGCCCTCTCCCGCCTTAAACCTTTTTCACTGACTGCCCCACACCTCTGGAATGCCCTTCCCCTCAGTACCCGACTAGCACCCTCTCTATCCACCTTTAAGACCCACCTTAAGACACACTTGCTTAAAGAAGCATACAAATAGCACTGTGAACATTCTGAACACATGATACATAAGCTTGGCCCCCTGCAGACGCACTTACCAGAATTCCCTCCTACTGTCTCTGTACGTTCTCCCTACCTACCAATTAGATTGCAAGCTCCTCGGGACAGGGACTCCTCTTCCTTAATGTTATGTTTATGTCTAAAGCACTTATTTCCATGATCTGTTATTTATATTATCTGTTATTTATTCGATTACCACATGTATTACTACTGTGAAGCGCTATGTACATTAATGGCGCTATATAAATAAAGACAATAATATATATATATTATCTTTAACTGTGCATGCAATGTCTTGTATATAATGTATACCCTGTTCACTTATGTAACTGTATTTGTAACCCTGTATTATTTGTCATCTTAACTCTATGCCCAGGACATACTTTAAAACGAGAGGTAACTCTCAATGTATTACTTCCTGATAAAACATTTTTATAAATAAATAAATACCTTGTACTTCCCACTGACTTTGCAGTTACTGGAACATTTGGCACCAACTCACCTGCACCTGATGCTAATCTCTCTGGATAATATATTATTACCCGTTTGGTTTATGTGTGACAGCTTTTGAATCCACAGAAAATAGCACCAGAGAAGGTGCTGGCCAATTCTACACCCTGAGAGAGAGACATTACCTAAGTTTTGACGCAGGATATCTCACATGACTGCACATTTACTGTCATTGACTTGAATACCAGTTAACAAGGGGATTCTGGTGTGATACCCCTCATTGGATATTTTAAATGAGCATTTTACATTCTTGGGTAAATTACATTAAAATAATAGTACAACACTCCTTGGAAAAGCGCCGTAGAGGGCGTGAAATGCGTGGGAGGAGTTTTTTCACTGTTTGTTCATGTTTTTTATGTAGTTTAAAAAGGAATGAAGATGGGGCACACGGATTTCCAAAATAAAGAGATTTATTAAAGCATACACAACGTTTCGACCCTAAGGTCTTTGTCAAGTGCAAAAAGTGGCTGCCACTTTTTGCACTTGACAAAGACC
Source organism: Ascaphus truei (assembly GCF_040206685.1). Taxonomy (NCBI): domain Eukaryota; kingdom Metazoa; phylum Chordata; class Amphibia; order Anura; family Ascaphidae; genus Ascaphus; species Ascaphus truei. Next base: position 46,603,248 of record NC_134495.1, read on the forward strand.
TTAGGATGGAAACGTTGTGTATGCTTTAATAAATCTCTTTATTTTGGAAATCCGTGTGCCCCATCTTCCTTCCTTTTTGTATGCCGTGGATTGGATGCAGTCGATCGTACATTGATGGAAGCACCGGTAATTGTATCACTCTTTATCATATTGTGGTGTGCAGCGTTTACTCTTTGTTACTGTATATAATTTTCTGTAGTTTAATAAATCGTTTTTAATTTTCCCTGCTAGTGAGTTTCCCTAATTTTTTTTACCTTGGAGGAGCTGTTTCTTTTTACCTGTGTGATCGAGGAAACGCCGTCGGGGGTCAATCAGAGGACACACACTGTTCGGCAGCGTCCATGCCAGCAGCCACAAACCGAAGGAGTAACAGGACGGTGCTCAATAGTGAGTAGAGGCTAATCCACACCGGCTTAACCGGAGACTTAGGGATTTATGCTTATAGCTTACTATATCTCTCTTATACAGCTGCAGCGGCCGTTATTCGAACATTCCACGCGTTGTATACCTCGGAGTACCCATGTCATGGCGTGTGATTTCTTCCAACCTTCCCGTCTTAAGACGCGAGTGCAGAAAATGGCATTTTAGTGTTCTGGTTTTTAAACACCTGAAATTGACACAGTAGCACAGTAGCACAGTAGCACAGTGACACAGTAGCACAGTGACACAGTAGCACAGTGACACAGTAGCACAGTAGCACAGTGACACAGTAGCACAGTGGCACAGTAACACAGTAGCACAGTGACACAGTGACACAGTAGCACAGTAGCACAGTAGCACAGTAGCACAGTAGCACAGTGACACAGTAGCACAGTAGCACAGTAGCACAGTGACACAGTAGCACAGTGACACAGTAGCACAGTGCTGTATACATTACAATTCATTCATTTCATTGCACCCAAAGAAACAGAATCCATGAAAATCAACAAAGCAATTGTGATAAGCGCGGGTTCCTGGGGCGATTGGCCACGTTCATGCTGCGTGGAGTACAGCAGAACACACGAAATCGGCGCCGTGATTTGTTTGAATAACGGCCGCTGCAGCTGTATGTCTCCTCCTTTTCTCCAGTATTATTACATTTGATACAGCTGAGGCAGACATTCTGTTATTACCCGAATTTGCTCCGTCCATATATATATACTTTATTTGCTTGTTTGGTTCATTAACTGTAGTGCTGATCACCGGGAGCTTATATGTGGTTATTCAGAATGTAGAACAGGGAAGAAAAACGAAGCACCAAGTCCAGCTGTAGAATAGCAATAACACCAACAGGGATACGTACCAAAAATAAGCTATTTAATAGGATCCAGGCAAAGTAACAAACACACCTACGCGTTTCGGACCTCTACAGTCCTTTATCAAGGTGATTTTCACCTTGATAAAGGACTGTAGAGGTCCGAAACGCGTAGGTGTGTTTGTTACTTTGCCTGGATCCTATTAAATAGCTTATTTTTGGTACGTATCCCTGTTGGTGTTATTGCTATTCTACAGCTGGACTTGGTGCTTCGTTTTTCTTCCCTGTTCTACATTCTGAGTACCGCATACGGATGCACATTCAACCTTTGACACTGGAACCCAACTGGACTTACTGCTTATGGTGGATGAAGATTCCCAAGTGAGTTCGTTCCATTTTGCCCTTATTACAATACAGTTTGTCATAGGATGTTTCTTCTACCGGTCACCTGCTGGTGTCATTGACATTTCCTTACTACCTGGTCTGTGGGATTGTCATTACCGGGCTACATTCCTAGAGACACTATATATATATATTCATTCAAGGGTTGTTTTCCTGTTATTCACTCAATTGGCTCAAGTATTGTCTTTAGAGCACCACACACATTTTTTTGATATATGTGGTTATTGTTTAGTTCAACATGCATACTAGTAAATTCCTAAGGACTGGGCTGTTTGTATTTTGGCAAGAAATACATTTAATAATATTAAAAGAAATCTCTTCTCAGTTTGCCAATTCATATGCTTTCAATAAAGTGGTGGCATCTTATTGCTTCATACTCTTGTATGCTGCAGTTTCCCCTCTTTCCACCTTCATCCTTATCCTCACATTGCTGGATTGACTGGTCTCAATAGATAAAAATATAACCAAAGCATGTCAGCAACATGTTAAAATGAATGCATTAATAAGATCATTTTCCCGGAATACTCCACAAAAAGCATTATGTTTACACCCAGTAAGGAAACTCACCGGAGAAAGTTGTAACATTTGCAATTCTGGGCTTCGATGCTAAAGGTTTAACCTTTAGTTACTGCCTTAGATGCCAACAATTAGTGTTTCCTTGGTGATATCAGTTGGGATCCCAGCTCACAGTGGCATCCAGAGTTCCATTTCAGTGGTGGCTGCGTATATAGTTCAGAATTATTGCAGTAAAGTGCTGTATACATCTTCATTATTGATGCTATAGCTAATATTGAATAGAGGATACGATGAACAGATAGCAGCAAAACCGTTCTCCACTGCATTTCACGTGGAATTTATGCCAGAGACACTTCAAAAGCCAACACATTACAAGTTCAGTAATCTTCATTCCTTGGCCCAAATATTACGCACCTTTTAGTAATCACCATTTATAATACAGTTGCCTACAAAATAATTTTGTACATTAATATAGGAACTTGGCTAAAGCTAAGGATATAGGGACAGAGTCTAAACTGTGCTCAATCTGCTTACACTCTATACTCTGTAAGAAAATTTACCAAGAGAATTAGGGTTTATCTAGAGAAGAGTTTCCCCTCAGGCCCAAAATAAGTTTGTAAACAATGTTTATAATGAGGAATTACAGTAATTGCTGCTGGCACGAGGGACACTTTCATTGGGAGGTTGCTGTGATTTAGCATAAGATGGTATTTCATCAGAAAGAAAAACTTCTCAACAATTAATTGTTACAATAAAAACTTTGCTATTTGAGATATCTTTGTTATGTTTTGTTTGTGCAATTCATTTTTATATTAACACTTTGCTGGTCCCTTGCGCTGCAAATTAATACCATTCCTGGTCTCTGACTATAAAAGGGTCAAAGTTGCCCCTGCACCCTACACGGGTGAGGTCATGTACCACACTTGTCCGTTCTCATAAAGTTATTCTGAGCATTTCTTATCTGTTTGATCCATCAGTGTAGATCAAAGGATTCAGCAGGGAATCAATCAATATGATTTCCAAAATGGTGACTTAGAGCTCTAAAATGTAGCAAACTGGATTCATACATAACAGACCCTACCAGCCGCCCATCCATCAGTGTCTGTGAACATTTTGTGCCTATTTTGTCTTATTGTAATAGCTTGTAATTTGGGGAGTAGTGGGATGGAGAGATAAGATTAGTTGGGGGAATGTGATTTTAGGTTTCTTACAATTGAAGCACCTGCAAGGGAAAGTGATTTCAAGTGCCCCTAGGTGCATTTCCCATTAGCATCAGACATAAACCACGGGGTCTTAAATCCATTCTGGTTTCACATTGGGTTTTTTCCCACAGTGAAGTCTAGGATCTGTGTTTCCGTGGGGAGACAATGCAAATATGCAAAGATTGGAGTTTAGATGTCCTTTCAGGAAATAAATAAAATACCACACCAAAACATGTGTTTCAGGTAATGAATGATGTTTGATAAATAACTGCTGAAGAAGTAATATTGAAAGTATTTTGTTAAAACTATATGTAGCCCTGGTCCCCTCTGGTGCTCCGCTCTTCCTGTTTGTCCCCCCTTACCTTTGCTGCTGTGGGGGATGTTGCAGGTGGTGGCGGGCTCGCCGGTGGCCCCCTTTGCAGGGCACCACCATGTTGGAGAGCGCGCGCACGGAGGTTGCGCATGCGCAGGACAAGCTCTGGCAGCCATTCAGTTGCGCATGCGCAGAAGGTTCCCCGCGACGGTCATTACAGTCGCACATGCACAGTATGCTAGGCGCACGCGGGTGCTGATAGGTGTCATGGGAGACAAGTCTTATTAACACCTTAATACCGGGATTCTGGACTGAGCACGACAAGGAGGGTAAAATAAATGTAATTTATTTCCTTTTAAGACACAAACACAATTCTTCACAATTACACTCAATATACACTTACTGGGGTGGGGAAACTAAATATAATGTCTCTAGGCACCACTGCATGGGAGCGGGGTGGTGCGCGAATAGAGCCGCGCGACAGTCCTTGGTTAGGGGCGCGGAATGCAACCCCTGTATCTCCGTCGAAGGAAATCTTTTCGTTAAGTCCTTATATGATTCGTTTGGGAATCCTTCGCTCAAACGAATTCTGTTTTAACCCCTCACACTCCGGAACTCCACTGACGCTGGAACGGATTTTGGTTGAAGCTTAAGATGTTTCTTAGCTGAATCTTAAGTGAATCTCCTCATAACTGGGCTGCAGGCATTCTTATAGGCTTAAGTCTCCCATCTTTAACCTGTACAGCTAATCCCCCCGTAGGAATAAACTTTTCTGCCTATCTCAGATTTGCCAGAAGCTCATAAACCTGGCAGGGATGGCTTCCCGGTTGTAACGCCTGTATGCCTGCAGACCTGGCCAGTCCCCAGTACTGAGGTGGGTAGGGTTATAACATGCACCCACAGCAGTGAAGGCGTGCCTGGAGTGTGGTAGTGCTTTGTCGGGCCTGTAGAAAGAAGGTTAAGGTATACTTGCAACGCCTTGGGTTTCAGAGTTCAGATAGTGATGTCCATGTGCCAGAGTCCAGGGGCAATAGAGAACAGGATAGTGATGTCCGTAAGCCAGAGTCCAGGGGTAACAGAAGGCAGCGAAGTCGTATCCGGATGCAGGGTTCAAGGGCAGGAGAGATCAGGGTAATCTAGTACAAAGCAGAGTTCAAGCCAGGGAGATCCAAAGGTGAGCAGGAACAGGAACAAACGCTGAAAGAGAGGAGAGCCAAGCATAGGACTGCACACACAGGGGTCACAATAAGCTATGCAGAGCAATGAGTGAGAGGACAAACAGGGGTTATAAAGGAGGGAACACCGATGGGAGAGAGAGGAGGAGTAGAGGGTAGAGTGAGAGGCAGCAGGGATAGGTGAGAAGGAGAGAGGGAGGAGACAGGTAAATCAGAGAAGGAGATGGCCTGTACAGCATGGTGGGCGGAGCCAGAGGTTTGGGGAAGTTTACAAGAGGAGCGTGTGCGCGTGCCCTCTGTAAGGTTGGGGTGCGAGCACACAGGCTGTGTCAGAAAGTGCGCGGAGTGCTGCGCCGCAGGGGCGCCCGCCGAGGGAAGAGTGAGAACCGGAGGAGTGACTGCAGAAGGTATTGAGGCCGGAGAGGAGACAGAGGGACGCCGCAAGCAGAGAGTGCCACGGAGGGGATTGGGTGTTTGGGAACATGCGCGCGCCCTGCGGGGAACGCGCGCGGCAGCTGCGACTGCGTCAGGGCATGCTGCAGAGGGACGGTTGCGGGAGGAGGAAGGGAGAGCAGAACGAGGAGACAAGGGGGAAAGATCAGAGGCAGGGGAAAGCGCGGTGACGGGGACACATGGAGAGGAAGGAATCCCCTGAACCGTCACAGTATCCCCCACTTGAGGATCGATCTCCGGGCGATCCTGCCATGGCTTCTGGGGAAATTTCTGATGGAATTGTCAGAGGAGTTTGGGAGCATGAATGTGACGTGACGGAATCCATGGATGCTCCTCTGGGCCATACCCCTTCCAATGAACGAGGAACTGTAGGTTATTTCTGGACCAACGGGAGTCAATTATGGAGTGAACTTCGTATTCCTGCTATCCGTGAATGGTCTCCGGATTGGGTTTTCGAGAAATGTCCGAGAAGTGAGAGCTCTGGATAAATGGTTTGAGTAAGGACACATGGAACACAGAAGGAATCCTCATGGTGGGAGGAAGTGCCAAATGGTATGCGACCGGATTGATCCTGTAATTTCTTAAAGGGACCCAAGAATCTCGGGGACAACTTTGGAGATGGGGTCTTGAGCCTTATATTTTTTGATGACAACCACACTCTGTCTCCGGGTTTGAACGAGGGGCCCGGTTGACAATGTCGATCTGCCTTTGTTTTTTGTCTTGAGACGGCAGTTTGTAGGGTCTTAAGGATCCTCCTCCAAGACTTCTGAAGAGTAGAAACATGAGAATCTGCTGCGGGAACACCAGAAGGGAGGGAGGAGAGGGGAAGACTGCTAGGGTGGAATCCGAAGTTAATGAATAAAGGGGACAATTGCGTAGATTCATTTTTAAGAGAGTTGATAGCAAATTCAGCCTATGGTAACAGATCCACCCAGTTATCTTGAGATTCGGAGACGAAACATCTGAGATACTGCTCTAAGGTCTGATTCATTCTTTCTGTCTGACCATTGGTCTGAGGGTGATATCCAGAAGAAAAAAGAAGGGAAATCCCAAGTCTCTCGGAAAAGGCACGCCAGAACTTAGAGATGAATTGAGAACCTCTGTCAGAAACAATCGAAACAGGGACACCGTGCAATCTGAACATTTCCTTAGAAAAAATATCGGCCAAAGTAGCAGAATTAGGAAGGCCCTTGAGGGGAATGAAGCATGAATGCTTAGAAAATCTGTCTACAACCACAAGAATGCTATTCATTCCTTTAGAATTGGGAAGTTCGACAATGAAGTCCATAGAGATGTGTTTTCAAGGTTGCTCCGGAATGGGAAGAGGCATGAGAAGGCCAGAAGATTTGTGATGGGCGGATTTACTCTGGGCACATACTGGACAAGCACTGGTGAAATCAAAAATGTCCTTATTTATCTTAGGCCACCAAAAGGTCCGTTTAATAATATCCACTGTCCTCTTGAAGCCTGGATGACCGGCCGATCTAGAAGAATGTCCCCAAAGTAAAATTTTGTGGCGAAAACGTGGAGCTGCGTATAAGCGTCCCTCTGATACCCTGAATCTCCTGGGAATGTGAACCTGGGCCTTGTTGATTTCATCCAACACATCAAAATTATTGGCAGAGATTATGCACTTGGCGGGGAGAATAGATTCAGCGGACTCATTGGATTCATTCTCCATGGCGAACTGGCGAGAGAGAGCGTCTGCTTTGATATTTTTGGTACCAGGAATATAAGAAATGGTATAGTTGAAACAGGGAAAAAAAAGAGACCAACGGGCCTGACGAGATCCTAATCGTCGAGCCCCCTCGATATACAGTACATGTTTGTGATCGTGAGGATGGCAATAGGCTCCTTGGTAACTTCGAGAAGATGCCTCCACTCCTGAAGAGCCAATTTAATGGCCAATAGCTCACGATTCCCAACATCCTAATTTCTCTCAACAGACGAGAATTTCCGAGAAATAAAACCACAGGGATGGAGTTTTTCTTGGGGAGAGGATCTCTGAGAGAGTACTGCACCGGCTCCCACATCCGAGGCGTCAACTTCTAACGTGAAGGGAAGTGAGGTATCAGGATGTCGTAGGATGGGTGCAGAAACGAAGGCTTTTTTGAGAAACTCAAAGGCGTCAATGACTTCGGGAGGCCAAGACGTGGGGTCAGCACCTTTTTTAGTCAATGGAAGAAAAATTACGGATGAATTTCCATGTAATAGTTGGCAAAGCCAAGAAAACGCTGCACGGCCTTGAGAGAATTTGGCAGCAGCCAATCGAGAACGGACTTCAAATTTTCTGGGCCCATAGAAAAACCTTGGTTAGAGATAATATAGCCTAAGTAGGCAGTAGACGTTTGGTGGAACAAACATTTCTCCATCTTGGCGTATAAGCGATTGGCACAGAGCCTAGATAGTACCAATTTGGTATGGTGAATGTGCTCCTCTAAGTCTTTAGAAAAAATGAGAATGTCATCAAAGTATACGATATCAAATGTTCCTAATACGTCTCGGAAGATATCGTTCATGAACTCTTGGAAAACGGCAGGAGCATTGCATAGCCCGAAGGGCATCACTAGATACTCATAATGTCCAGATCGCTTATTAAACGCAGTTTTTCATTCGTCCCCTTCCCTTTTACGAATGAGATTATAGGCCCCTCTTAAATCGAGCTTGGAGAAGATAGAGGCTCCTTGGAGACGATCGAACAGTTCAGAGATTAGGGGAAGGGGATATCGATTTTTTACCGTGATTTTGTTGAGTCCGCGAAAGTCGATACAGGGTCTTAGCGATCCATCCTTCTTTTTCACGAAGAAGAAGCCTGCCCCAGCGGGGGAGGTAGAATTGCGGATAAATCCTTTCTCCATATTTTCTTGGATGTAAGACGTCATAGCCTCAGTCTCAGGGACTGATAAGGGATATGATTTCGACTTCGGGAGGATGGTTCCTGGAATTAAATCAATAGGACAATCGTAGGGACGATGAGGAGGCAGTACTTCAGCTTGCACCTTGTTGAACACATCCAGGAACTCGTGATACACGGTCGGAAGAATCGACAGGTTGGAAGGAACGGAGTCCACACTGGCGAGCACTGCAGCAGGAGGAGTAGTAGAGACTGGCTCGGCTGAGGAAGGCCATTGGATAGGTAAGGCGCCGGTCCAATCAATGCGCGGATTGTGGAGCTGCAGCCAAGGCAATCCTAGAATAACCTGAACGGTAGGAGAATGGAAGATATCAAAAACTATTACCTCCTTATGGCCATCGGCCAAGGTCAAAGTAAGAGGAATGGACTCCCAGATGATGAAGGCTAGTGGACGTCCATCAAGGCCAATGGGTGCTTTTCTCTTGACCAGAGGAATTTTGTTCTCAGAGGCGAAGGTATGATCCAAGAAGTTACCGCCAGATCCAGAGTCAATGAAGGCTTTTACTTCTAATAGAAGGTCAGGACCAGCCAGCGTTACAGGAAGCATACATTTCTTTGGTAGATCCTTAGGGAGAGAGGGGCAAGAAGAGATAGTACCCAGTAGAAGCCCCTCTACCTTTACTGGGTGTTCCCGATTCACGGCTTCAGGGAACAGTTCTGGAGGCGATGTTCTGGAGAACCACAGTAGAAACAAAGTCCCTTCTGACAACGTCGCATTCTCTCTGCAGCTCGAGGTTGTTGGCTACCGATTTGCATTGGTTCTGGGGCATCCAATGCCAGGAAGGGCGAAGGAGAAGACCTATGAGAGACAACCGGGGAAGAAAGAGAACGGGAACAGTGTCTCTCATGACGTCGTTCCTGGGTGCGTTGGTCCATTCGTACGCTGAGAGTAATCAGTTCTTCCAGAGAGGATGGCCGGGCGTGGGTTGCGAGATCATCTTTCAGGGTGTCAGACAGACCGTGCCAGTATGCGGCGGCAAGTGCCTCGTCATTCCATTGAGTCTCTGCGGCGAGGGTACAGAACTCTATCGCGTACTTGGAAGCAGATCTTCGAGCCTGTGAGATATGAAATAGAGAAAAAGCGACCGTCTCCCGGCGTGCGGGAGTGTCAAACACTTGTTGGAATTCACACCTAAACTTAGGGTAATCTTGGGTTAATTCAGCTTTGTTTTCCCAGAGGGGAGAAGCCCAAGCGAGGGCTTCACCAGTGAATAAGGCGTAAATGTAAGCCACCTTAAAACGGCCGGTAGGAAACTGAGAGGGAGACATTTCAAAATGAACCTTGCATTGGTTTAGGAATCGCGGCAAGTGAGAGGGTCCCCATCATACCGGTTGGGAGGTGGTATACGTGGTCCAGAATTAGCATAGGTCACAGAGACAGGGGGTGACGGAGCCACTGGAGTTTCCTGGATTGACAGGTTAGCAAATTGTTGTGAAACAGTGGACAACTGGTTGCTCACAAATTGTAAATGTTCCAAGGAAACACCTTGACCCTCCTCAGGGGTGTCTGCATTTATTGGGCTCTGCATAATGTAACACCTGTATGCCCGCAGATCTGGCCAGTCCCCAGTACTGAGGTGGGTAGGGTTATAACACGCACCCACAGCAGTGAGGGCGTGCCTGGAGTGTGGTAGTTCGTTGCCGGGCCTGTAGAAAGAAGGTTAAGGTATACTTGCAACGCCTTGGGTTTCAGAGTTCGGATAGTGATGTCCGTGTGCCAGAGTCCAGGGGCAATAGAGAGCAGGATAGTGATGTCCGTAAGCCAGAGTCCAAGGGTAACAGAAGGCAGCGAAGTCGTATCTGGATGCAGGGTTCAAGGGCAGGAGAGAGCAGGGATATCCAGTACAAAGCAGAGTTCAAGCCAGGGAGATCCAAAGGTGAGCAGGAACAGGAACAAACGCTGAAAGAGACAGGAGAGCCAAGCATAGGAATGCACACACAGGGGTCACAAGAAGCTATGCAGAGCAATGAGTGAGAGGACAGACAGGGGTTATAAAGGAGGGAACACCAATGGGAGAGAGGAGGAGTAGAGGGTAGACTGAGAGGCAACAGGAATAGGTGAGAAGGAGAGAGGGAGGAGACAGGTAAATCAGAGATGAAGATGGCCTGTACAGCATGGGGGGCGGAGCCAGAGGCCTGGGGAAGTTTACAAGAGGAGCGTGTGCGCGTGCCCTCTGTAAGGTTGGGGTGCGCGTGGACAGGCTGTGTCAGAAGCGCGTGGAGCGCTGCGCTGCAGGGGCACCCGCCGAGGGAGGAGAGAGAACCGGAGGTGTGACTGCAGAAGGTATTGAGACCAGAGGGGAGACAGAGGGACGCCGCGAGCAGAGAGTGCCGCGGAGGGGATCGGGTGTTTGGGAACATGCGCGTGCCCTGCGGGGAACGTGCGCGGCAGCTGCGACTGCGTCAGGGCATGCCGCAAAGGGACGGGTGCGGGAGGAGGAAGGGAGAGCAGAACGAGGAGACAAGGGGGAAAGCGTGGTGACGGGGACACATGGAGAGGAAGGAATCCCCTGAACCGTCACACCAGTCTGCTAAGGGCATGCGCTAACATGGCACCTATGCTGCTTAGCATACGGGACCCAACCCCTTACCTGTCGACAGTAAGTCTGGGCGTCGGCTACCATTTGTTGCTAGCCCGTACTTTACACCGGTACAGGGTACTTTACTGTATCCCACCCTCCCTAACACTTCAGGGTCTCTGAGGCTCTCAACTCCGGACTTCTCTGCACATTGCGGCACCAGCCCAGCAGGGTGCCCTTTGAAGTACGGAGTTGGAAATCCCTCAGCTCATTTATCCCAAACATATGCGCATGTTAATGGATTCACTGCCGAGCTGATAGGTTCCTGTCTTAATTTTAAAGTACCTAAAACAAGGTGAGCTGGTGAATGATGAGAATGTGCACTTTGTTTTGGAGGAGCTCAGAGTCTGTTGCACAGATGTATCTATGCAACTTGCACACACAGCTATATTTGCTTGCTACACATTGTAGCTACATGTGGCTTTTATATGAGTTGATGGTATTATGACAACATGTATGTGTATGATTAGTCCTTAGCCATCTGCATTTCAAAAATTAGAGTGCTAGCTCCCTGCAAACGCAAGTTAGCCCCTTCATTGAATAGGCTCTGTGTTTTAGTTTGCGGTTTGACTTATAATCGTTCTGCGGTCAGAAGCCGGCATACAATGTATCAATGCTTGTCGGGATCAATAACCACAGAAGCACTTCACCAATTGACCTTAATTGGTTAACGAGCCCTCTGGATACATTGTTGCACTACACCCCTTCAACTAGAAAGCAAACAACTTTTCCACTTTATTTTGTGGTTAAGGCTTTCCCTGAGCGGTTTGCGTTTAGGAAGTGATACAGGGCTACATTGCAGCCGCTCACCACAGGCATGCTTATTCAATTAACTGTTTCCACAGCACATGGGGCCCCCTCTGCTTAGCGGGCAAATTTTACACAATACAATATATATTAACAGGACCGCAGCTAGGTTCTGAGCTGCAGAACTGACACTCCATTTCTACAGTATGACCCATGGGACATCACAGGTGATATACAGAGAAAACATGGCATTATGGTGACCATACATTTAACTCCATCATCCCCCAACCGGGTTTAGGGCAACCAGCCGGCATAATACCTTTATTATTGGTCTGGTTACCCCTTCACCGTCACAATAGGGATAGGCTCTGCGGGGACTAGAAGCCCCAGGGTGCATAGGGGCAAGGCACCACTTGACCCACAGCAGCCAATAGGACTCGAGGATTCCCCTGCAGGGATAGATACATTTGGCGCGCTCAGGCCAGATAGCCAGTTCGAGCTGGGATGCAGATAGGGGAGGATGTATATGCAGGGTGTCTGTGGCCCCTGCGCTAGGCCAAAAAAACACTGATAGGCCCCAGCTAGGCCCCGACTCCTATACCAAAATTGTGGCTGCTATAGGGACAGGCCCTTAGGTAGGGACACTACCCCATTAGCTGCTTGAGTTTAGGGACACAGCTTCAACGCTGCGCAAACCTGAGGATTGTGATCTGGGACCAGATCACTATGCAAGGGATAAAGACTATCCGTACGTGGGACACTCCAGCGGGATACCACCCACGCGGAGGCGGACGCATCGCGGATGACATCGCTGGATCGGCGGATCCCATTTGTCTTCCAATTAGCGCACCTAGGTGCTGGAGCACCCGGCAGGTGCCTACATAACTAAGTGCACCAACCAAGTAACACACACCATAATGGCAGCACTGACCACATATAGGGGTGGGGGTTAGACTCTTGTGGACACCAGGGTGGTTGGGTGCCCGAGGGCTCCGTCAGGTACTGTGGACACGGTGTGGGTTAACACGGTGGTGGGGAAGGCTGTGCGAGGCTGTATGGTTAGCTGTAACCAGTAGTATTATTGTTATCATTGTTTGTCATTGCATATATGCCCAACAGTAAAGTGCTATTGTTTTATTGCATCATTGTGTGCAGGTGGAGGTGCTGTCACATATCAAATCAGGTACACCCCAGGCTCTCCGCGTCGGAGGTTCAGGTCTCCTGCAAGCCACAGGAAACGCATACACACACCGTAGACGCCTTATCTCCCAGGGGGTGGGGGAAAGTGCGCAACATATAAAAAAAAACAAATTTATCTCACATGTCAGTTCATTAAAAATATAGTAACTAAAACGATACACTCACGTAGGTTTATTAGACATGTACATACTTTTTTTTTATTGCAAACTACTTAATTTTAATCTGGAAATGGCCTGATCCCCTGCTTTGAATAATACAGAATAAGTACCTGACACTTTTAATGTGTTTCAGCACTGTGATATGTGAATGGATTGATCCAGGTACATTTTGTAGGCTTTCTGTGGATGTAACATGTCCCGGTGGCTTATGTGTTTGCTCTTGATTTTGGAAACTTTTTCAATCAACATTATTCAATACCCTCAGTGCCAGAGATAATATTAATAGTTTAATATAGATGGGCTGCATTTTCTTTGATAAACTTTATATTTTACCTGTTCTAATATTGAGAAAATATATAAAAATTAAAGAAAGGACTTTGAGCAAACACAAGGTCTTCTGTTAAAGATTGCAGTCCTCCAGATGGAGTGCGTGACTCAGATTCGAATCCCAAAATGCTATCCCAACTTTACAGCAGACAGGACAAAGCGAATCTCTTCAATAACATCAAAACAATGTTTCATGCAAAGCTGCAGGTGGCTTTGGAGTGGACCAAACTCGAGATAGCAGATCTAGGGAAAAAAACTGAGACCTTTTAAGTCAAAACTAGATTAAACTAACGAGGACCATGAGAGAGATGCAGACCAGACCTTGCCGTAACAATAAACAGTATGGGTCCGAGGGCCCCCGAGATGGTGATTCAACTGGACCTGTACTTGTACCTGTGCTGCTTACTTAACATGCTTTTCACTGGGACTAAAGTCCTCAGAACCCTGAGGGAAAAACCGATCCCAGCAAAGAAGACAAGAGATGTGGTGGCCTGGCTCCATTACTAAGTGACTAAGGAGTCTTAAATGTCTGCGGCCGGCAAATCCCCCATCATTGAAATGAACAGAGTCCAAATCCAAATTTACGCAGATTTCTGCCCACCTAACCTTTTCAGGAGACGGGGAATGAGGCTGCAGAGAAATGGGAAATACAGATAGAGTTCCCCCTTTAAGTTGTGAGGATTCGCCATCCTGGCGGTCGCAGACCGTCTCCTCACCCCAACAAGCCTTCCATGATGGGCACTCAGGATGCGCGGTTTCGTGGTCCCAGTACGTGCGCACAGTTACTTTCCCACAATTTCTTTTATTTTAATAAATCATATTATTTACAGGTATGTGGCACCGCTATGGGCACCAAATTTGCACCTAGCTATGCTAATTTATTTATGGGCAGCTGGGAGGAACAACATATATGGTCCGGCTGTCCACACGGTGCAAATTTGGTGCTCTGGCGGCGCTACATTGACGATATTATTTTTATTTGGTCAGGCACATTAGTACAGCTACATGATTTTCAAGAATACATGAATAACAACAACAACAATCTCAAATTTACTTTTGTTATTAGCCCCACTAAAATAGAATACCTAGATTTGGAAATAATGGTTGTAGATAATTGTATTCACACTAGTACATATTTTAAACCTGTACAATCTAATAATTACCTTCACGCACAAAGTCATCATAACCCTACATGGGTTAGAAATATACCAAAGGGTAAATTTATTCGATTAAAAAGAAATAGTTCACATCTGGATACGTTCAATACTCAAGCAGAGGATCTTAAAAACAAATTCATAGAAAGGAAGTATTCCCCACAGGATCTAGATAAAGTGATCACTGAGGTTGCAGCGATGGACAGAACCAATCTTTTACAATATAAAAAGAAAAACATTAACAAAACAGCCAATTTGGCTTTTATCACCCAGTTTAATCAAATGGCACCCAATATACGTAAGATCTTTAAAAAGTATTGGCCAATACTAAAAAAAGATAAAGAACAAGAAGGCATACTACCAGAAAATCCCCATATTATATTCACTAAAGCTCCTAATATAGGACAAAGATTGGCACCAAGTTGTCCATCGCTGCAACCTATTCATCAAAAGGTGGCACCCTGTGAGGGATACTTCACTTGTAATAGATGTACTGCTTGCAAGTATAGTATAAAAAAATCAGAATTTACATCAAATAACACTTTAAAAATTACAAAATAAAACAACATATCACGTGCAAAAGTTCTTTTGTCATTTATTTGCTTGAATGTCCATGTGGTCTGCAGTATGTGGGTATGACCACCAGATGTGTCAAAAGACGCCTATATTAACATATATATAATATCAAAACTGGTTTAACTACACACAGTGTGTCAAATCATTTTCTTCAAGTGCACAGTCAGGATCCCAAAGGTTTAAAATGTATTGCAATAGAAAGTATCACTCCACACTGGAGAGGAGGAAACAGTGTGAGCTTACTGGGGAGGAGGGAATCCTTTTGGATTGACGAATTACGCACCTTATCCCCACTTGGCCGAAACGTGGACTTTGATCTGAAGGCTTTCCTGGTGGGATAGTCCTGCACTCTATCAATATATTCTACTTATCCAGTATCCATTTTTCTGCAATTTGTCCATTTGTTTGTCTAAAAACCTATAGCTATTGATTGCTTGTTTGATAATCCTCTATATACATACTGTATAATATCAAGCTTAATATAGTGTACTTTTAACTCGATTATATTATGTACCACACCAAGCACTCTAAGTATACTGTATATTCACACATGTCACTTTATTTTCACATTTAGCTCCTTAATGTTTGGATAGTTTATTTAGTATTTTAGTGATATAGCACGCATATTTATATTGTCATATGCACCGCACATTCATTCATAGTTCATACACATATTTGTAGTAACACACAACTTTCTAGTGGTCACATCACATAAGGCCACACATTTACACTCAAGTTTTCACATTTTATACTATTATTATGTTGTTTTGTATTAGGTAACTTTGTATGTCTTGTCTGTATTCAGCTGAGTCCACAGACCGCAGCAGCACAAGTAAATACTGACATGGACTATTTCATTGCGCATGTGTCTGAACACACAACATTGACTAAGAATTGACTCATTTGCCTCTATGCGCATGTGCATAAGTCTGCAGGTGAAAATAATTCATTTAATTATGGACGCTCTATTTAAGGGACCATCATGGACTTTTAATATCATATACCCCTGAGGAAGAAAGCGGATAGCTTTTGAAACGCATAGGGTGGCGAATACAGCACTTCTGCATCACTGGGTTTGGTGATTCCCCCCCACGGCAAGAACGAATCAGCGTTTGCTGTAATACAGAGAGCTGGTCGCTCGTGACAGTGTCGTGTCGAATCTGCCGCTGCCAATCTGGATAGCTGTGCGTCCCCTTCAGTGTGCTGCGTGAGACCATCTGCCCATACGCCGGCTGGCGTGCACACATCCACGGAGACGCCCAGGAGCAGGCAGCAAACTTCACCGAGAGGGGATACTCTCTAATATATCCACTGCCTGCTTACAATATCCATCTGGTGAGTGAGCATTACATCAGAATCCACCGGTGCTGCAGTGTACTTACACTATCTTTTATTGTCCATATTGTTTTATATGTTTATGTATGCTTTATGAATTTTGTTATTAAATGTTTTTATCTTATATTTCACCAATCTGATCTCTCAGCTGATCTATGTTGTCTTAAGTGTTGTTTGTCCTTTTATCAAACAGTATTACGCTATGTGTTGTGCTTTCTTTCTTTTAAGCACATCCTGAGGAGTCATTTCCTGATCGTCCAACAGGCTTGGTTTTTATATCCTTTTTTATTATTATTGTTGCTTTAGCAGGCGCCTACAGATACATATTTTCTGTCCATGTACTTGTTCTGACTAGGGGGTCAGTTTGTTGTATCACCAGGCAGCCCCTTACGTGTGAACCTTGGTTCATACCTAAGGTGTTTTAAAGTATTATATTATTACATTACAATCATTGCATATTGGTTAGCGCTACCTGTTTTGTTGTTTTTTTTTTTATTAGAGAAAGTGTACCTGTTCCGGTTTGGGAGAGGTAATTCAGCGGGCACCACGAGGCAGGAAAAACGTAGCAGATGCTGGACTGTGCTGTAAAGTATTCCTTTATTGCAGCATAGTTAAAAAGAGGGGGGAAAGAGCATGCCCCTGCACCTCTAACGCGTTTCACCCAAACAAGGGCTTTTTGTAAAGCTCTGTAGCACTGGTCAATTGGGGCCATCCACCCCATACATCTTTGTCCTGTTTTTTTTTATTATACCAATGTCTACTTTACTTTGTTTCAAACATTGAAGTCATAAGTAAAAACTATTAAGACATATATTTCCATTCAACAACCCACGTCTGGGTATTTTCACTTCCCAGATCCTTGCATATATACTACCTCATGGAGAAGATTGTAATTGTATATCATTGAATATTTGGCACTGGTATACTGTAGGTGTTATTTGATTTATATGCAAGATTTGGTAGATACTGTGTAAACAATAGAGACTTTGGTTTTAACATTTTATTAGAGTGTATATGTATATTTTTGGATAGAAGAGTTTAATAAAATTTTATTATTTTTGTACTTACCTCCCTGGTGTTTGCATCACAAATGCAATTTTTGGACACCTACTGTTCTGTCATAAGAAATACAAGTAATTAGGTGAGTGCAATTAAGCGGGTATCTTTTGGTGATCATCTCTTGATTATTTCTTGCAAATATATTTGTTCTTCCCCCTGCAACGCCATTTTCCTCATACTTTGATGAATATTAAGGTAGAGCAGGGATGACCTTTCCCCTATTTTGAATATCTTCCTTGGTTCACGCCCAGTTGTGGACTAAGGAATCTCCCTTCCTGTCTCAGAGGCAGGCTTTTTCTAACACCTGTAATCAGCCAGGTGGTGTTAGTTAATTGCCTACCAGCAGTTAACCACCACACTGCTGGATTAGAGGCACATTTGTGAACAGAGATAAGTCCCCTGTTACAGCAAGCAATAATCAGGCTTACCGAAAAGAAACCAATGAACTGCCTCTGTCCATTCTAAACCTCCATCCTATCCTACGGGAGGAGTGCAACAAGATATCTGTCTTAGACCGCTATGGGGAATCTCTTCAATCGCCGAGCAGGGTTGACGGAGATTCCACCAAGGGGAATGCAGCGCATGGCCGCCTGGTGCTGCTACCCAGACCGAAATGAGGCCGACCACCTCTTTACTCTGGAAAGCACACCAGAAGAAGATGCTCAGCAAGGTTATAAGTTGATACCAGAGGTATGGGAATGGATTTCCACGATTCCTGATCGAATTGACGTGTGGGTTCACAATATCTCTCCATACACTATGACTTTCGACCAAGGGTGAAGATTGGGGAGAATATATCCTGTCACCCCCGTGGAGTCTACGCCTCATGTGAGTACAGCTGCAGTCGCAGAACAACCAGCAGAGCTGTCTTTCAACTTCGGGGACTCAACCCTATCGGCCGAATGGAAAGACCGACTGATGTCCAGATTGAAAGAACGCCGGGCGGTATTCTCCACATGAGAAATGGATGTGGGCTGCAGCCGAAGCTTCCAACACACTATCCGTCTTAGGGATGCACCCCCCTTCCGTGAACGATCTCGTTGCATTGCTCCTAGGGATGTGGACGATGTAAGGAACGCCTTGCAAGAGATGGAGACGGTAGGGATTTTGACCGAATCTCTGAGTCCCTACGCCTCGCCCATAGTGGTGAGCAAGAAGAATGGGTCGGTGAGACTGTGTGTCGATTACCGGACCCTAAACAACCAGTACACTCTTCCTCACGTCGAAGAGATTCTCAATGCTCTAACCGGGAGCCAATGGTTCAGTGTCCAGGACTTACGATCTGGGTACTACTAGGTGCCAATGAGTGAAGAGGACCAGGAGAAGACCGCCTTCATCTGCCCCCTGGGATACTATCAATTTACGTGCATGCCCCAAGGCATCTGTGGAGCCCCTGCAACCTTTCAGCGCCTAGTGGAGAAAACTATTGGCGACATGAAACCTCGGGAGTGCTTAGTTTACCTGGAAACTATTATTGTCTTTGGTAATACCTTGGAGGAACATGAATAACGGCTGCTTAAAGTATTGGACCGCCTTGGGAAAGAAGGGCTGAAATTGTCACTCGACAAGTGCCGGTTCTGTCACACCTCGGTGACCTGCGTGGGACACATTGTGTCTGCCAAGGGAATCGCCACTGATCCGGCCAAAGTGGAAGCTGTCGTGAACTGGCCTCACCCAGAGAATGTCATGGTGCTACGCTCATTCCTTGGCTTCTGTGGTTATTACCGTCACTTTGTGGAGGGGTACTCACGAAGGGGCAAGCCCCTCAACAATCTCCTGAAGATATACCCTGAAGATACAGGGCGGAAGGCCACCTCGGCCCATCAGCCGTTCGGTGATAGGTGGACATCTGAATGAAGAACGGGCCTTCTTGGGCCTGAAGAAAAGCCTGACAGAAGCACCGGTTCTTGCCTATGCTGACCTAGAACAGCCCTATAGACGCCAGTCTCAATGGACTAGGTACAGTCCTACATCAGAAACACTCAGAGGGACTCCGGCCAGTGGCCTATGTCAGCCATAGTCTGACTCACAGCAGACAAAACTATCCCGTGCATGGAGTCACTTTCAAAGTAAGGACGGATAATAATCCACTCACTTACATGGCTGGCAGCATTATCAAATTACATCTTCACCCTGTAGTATAAACCTGGTCCAGTGAACATTGGAGCTGACGCCCTATCTCGAAGGCCACGGCTAGGTGCCACCCCAGATGACGATCAATGGGAAGAGATCCTGGGACCAGGGATGCGAGCTATGTGCAGTATGGCTGCCATTATCAATGACCGAGTCGCCTTTTCGGAACTACGGGTAGTGGATTCTTTAGGATGCCAGTCGCAGGCTATTCCCGCCGCTTACTGTGATCCAAAGGGGATGAATATAACTCACGATCAAATTATAAGGTGAAAGGATCTGGTAGAATACCAACTAAGGGACCCAGTAACTAGCATCATCCATCAAGCTGTCCAAAGGAAGAAACCTGAACTCCTGAAACGTGCTCCTCGTGACATGGTTACTTTACTGATGCGGGAGGTGGACATGTTCAAAATAGACAACTGTTTACTCTATCGGATGGTACAATATCACAACCACCCCGATAGAAGACAATTGGTCCTACCTCGGAACCTGCAGCATATGGTGCTGAAGTCCTAACATGACGAGCATGGACATCTCGGTGTGGTGAAGACCTTTGGGTTGGTCAGACCGATTCTTCTGGCCGAAGATGCGAGAAGCTGTGTAACAGCATTGCCGTCAATGTTCCAGGTGCATCCAGTGCAAGACTCTCCCGACATGAACAGCGCCCATAGCTCATCTGAAGAGTTCAGACACTATGCACTTAGTGTGCATGGACGTCCTGTGCATCGAGCCCGATACCCGAGGAATATGAAACATGTTGGTCATCACGGACCATTACACTCTATATGCCCAGGCGTTTCTCACTAAAGACCAGAAAGCCATCACAGTAGCAAAATTCCTGTGGGAAAGGTACTTTGTGCACTATGGCCTTCCAAACTGTCTTCACTCTGATCAGGGCTGGAATTTTGAGAGCACTTTGATTCAGGAATTGCTCAAAATGCAGAATATCACCAAATCTCAGATGACTCCATATCATCCGGAAGGAGACGCCTTGCCAGAGCGGTTCAACAGGACACTGTTGGACATGCTAGGAACTCTGAAAGGCACTCAGAAGACAGAACGGAGCCGACACGTGGAATCCTTAGTACATGCGTACAATTGTACTCGCCATGAGTCAACTAGATTCTCCCCATAATTCCTCATGTTTGGAAGGGAGGCTCCCGGTGGATGTACGTCTGAGGGTAACGACCGATGGGGTACCCAACACAACGCACTTCCTATATATACAGAGGTTAAAGGAAAACCTACAACTAGCTTACCAGCTGGCCGAGAAGTCCTCTGCTCAGCTCAATGACAATAATAAATGGCGATATGACCACAAGGTCAGACACCGGGAAATCCGTCCTGGAGATGCAGTGCTTCTCCGCAACCTAGGTATTCCCGGAAAGCATAAACTCACTGACCATTAGTGTGACGGTGTCTATGAGGTCAAATCGCAGATGCCGGGCCTCCCGGTCTATCGAATAAAAGACACGGATGGCCGGGTAAAGGTCTGGCACCGTAACAACCATCTTCTTCCTGTCTCACAAGTGAGAGACGATGAGCCCGAAATACCGGCTACACCACTGGATGGTGAGCCGGAACAATTAGAAGTTATCCAAGAGACTATAAACAAAACTTTCTCTGAGACCCCCAAAGATCCAATGGACGGTGAAGAAACCGCCCCCCAAACAGTAGATGATCCTATGGAGGGACCCTCTCAAAGGGGACCCCAAAGTTACGGAGCACCTCCTGGAGGAGCTATGGGTTAAGGGCCTTGACGAACAACGCCTACTAGGGTGGCTCCAACGAGCCAACCTCTGGATCCTAGAAGCCCATATTTTGTGCTCCAGAGAGACTATTCCTGGACACTATACCCTCAATGGGAGAGGCTGAGCCTCAGGACTATATACATTACTCCCCAGATGGAGTGGAACAAGAGCTTCACCAAAGCCAAAGAATTAGGTACCCTCCAACTTGGGTAACCTATGACACAATTGGGGCACCCCACTATGAGGCTCAGCAGTTGTCTCGGGCTAAGACACACACACACTTATTGTGATGTTTACTCAGATGTATAACCTCATGTAGAGTTGATTGTGTATACATTATAGTGTGTATTAAGATTGTACAGAGTGCAATGCATTTTTATTATATAACTTGTGTGTTTGGTTATATGTTACAATGTTTCTCAAGCGGGAATGTTGGGGTTTTCATCAGGGGAAGAGTATAGCCTGGGTCCCCCTGGTCCCCTGTTTGTCCCCTTACCTTTCCATAGGAGTATAGCAGCAAGGGAACTGCAAGTTCCAACAGCCTCAGTGGCTGTAGTCCACATGTTGCAAGGCAACCAATAGGGCTGAGAAATTCTGAAAGTTGGGATTCTGACAGTTAAGGGGACTGTTAGTTGGAGCCAGGGCAGACAAGGGGAAGGGAGGGTCTGAGTATCAGTGGCACTCAGACTAGGCTAGAAACTCCCTTAGGTCACAGATAGATCCCAATCACGTGAAGCGGGTGACTGCTGCAGAGAAGCCCCTTAGATAGGGACGCTTACCCATTTTACTATGTCAGGGACACAATGAAGATGTTGTGTGGTGATCACGGTCTGTGGTCTGAGACCAGACCACCACACAGCGTCTTCATCCATGAAACGCATAGGGTGGAGTTTGCCCTACTTCCACGCGTGCGCAAAATGAGTAGCATCTACATGCACTCTTCCCATACGGCCATTTGGGACCTCCCGTGATGTCACACCCGGCTTGTGCCTACGACACCACCGCTTCTCGCGAGAGAAACAAAGGGACATCCAGGAGATCGGGAGCCCCAGAACAAGTAGAAGGGAAGTGAGCGGTCTGATCGCCCAGCCAGTGATACCGGAAGATCCTTGGAGAGCGCACTGCTAGGACTCCGGGAACTGCTGCTGTCAGCGAGAAGCGCTTTTTCCTGCATCATTAGGACATTTCACTGCACATTTCCTACTTGGGTCTAGTAAGTAGGATTCCAATTTTCATTTGCCAGCGTGAGGAGAGGAGCTGTTTTATTGTTATTAAATGTACTTTTGTTCATCTCACAATCTTGCTGATTTTCTGTTTCTAGGGAACTAACCATTCCCCTACCCTTTGCCATTTATTAGACTCATTGTTACAGTATTACACTATATGCTTTTTATTTTCCTTCTCTTTTATGTGCTGGATTCCATGAGCCAACCATCCACTGGATTAATTGATTATTGGATTTTGGGATTCACCTGTCACGATCACTTAATTAAGGACTTTTGAGTTTGGTATCAATTTACATTATTTATTCACTTGTTTGTATGCACATTGATTATTGTCTTTTACACCATTGGCACCGTTAGGTAACATTTGTCTTGCAATTTATTTTAAGGATCAACACAAACATATGTATATATACTGTAATTAAATTATTTTAGTAATGATATAATTGTCACTTAGTTTGAAACAGAACACAAATGAATTTTGTTCTACAGTACATCACCTCATACAGCTGTTATTCATTATTTAATGAATATAAATATTTATTTTGAATGCCGCTTTTCAAATCAAAGATTCGGAAGTGTGCACCCCAGGGGTGTCTGCACAAGTCTTGAAAATAGAATGGTAAAACGCCCAGGAAATGGAAGGTGCAATAAGTGTCCCATAAAGACGAACATTTAAGAACATTTCTCTGTTTTTCCTTTTGACCTTCTTTAGGGCTGTTAGACCTAAACAGTAATAAATACCTCTTCTGGTGTCCAAACTGATAATAGTGTACAGTTAGGGTATTTTTCTGACATGTATGAAACAATGCTGACCTCTTGTGGAGATTTTGGAAAGGGCATAATCCTTTTTTAAGAACATTTATCATAGGGGTTGTTACATATTGGAATAGTATCACATTTGTAAACAATTAGAAAGTATACGTTCTATTGTTTAACTTTTATTACTGGAGTAAGAATAATTCTCTTGTATTCCAAATTATTACATGACTTTTCTATTCACAAGCAAATTATTTCATGAAACGTATTTACTTTTTATTCCTTAACCTACAATGTCATTTTTATCTTCAAAATCCATAAAATACTGGAACACCCAAATCTCTCAAGCAACTGAAATATAGATTCCTTTAGTTTAAGTGTAATTCCTAATTAATGCCCAGTGCCCAAAGGAGGAATATGCATCAGTGATTGTTTTGCACTTGTTTTTTATCTCCAAAATGTAACAAAGTATTTTCTATGACAATGGCATGAGTTACTGATGGGTTAATAAGTTTCCTAAAACACAGTTTATAAGACATTATCATAATAAGCCTGGAAAATCTGTACAAGCAGAATGGGTTTACTGAACAAAGTACTCTACTGTGAAATCATCCTTTTCCGAATCATAGCATCTCTGATGGCTTCTTTTACCTTTTCATTCCTTAATGTATAGATGAAAGGGTTTAGCAGAGGGGACAAGATTGTGCCCACAAAATTCACAATTTTGTCATTTTCTACAGAGGATTCTTTTGATGGTTTGATCGCAATGAATATTGCACTTCCAAAGATCAAAGAGACCATCATGAGGTGGGAGGCACAGGTGGAGAAAGTTTTGTATCGTCCATTTCCTGTTGGGATTCTAAATACAGTGATTATGATAAAAATGTAGGATATCGTTGTCACTATTAAAGATCCAATTAATACAATACTGGCTGATATTAGAGAAGATAGTTTGAGTAGGGTGATGTCTGCACAGATCAGCTTCTGAATGGCTGCCCCATCACAAAAGAAGTGATCCAAGATCTGACCACAGAAGGGCATCCTGGGGACCATAATGATGGGGTATAAAATACAGATAGCAGATGTTAGCCAACAGGCCACTACCAAATTAGCACAAACTCTAATGCTCATGATGGTCGGATATCTCAGAGGGTGCCTGATAGCCACATAACGATCAAATGACATTACAGCCAAAAGTAGAAAGGCAGTAGAAGTAAATAAAAAGTAGAAGGACGACTGAATGAAACATCCAACCATAGATATACTCGTCCTTTGTGCCACAGCAATGATCAGAACTTTGGGAACCACCAGGAATATGCTTGAGGTCTCCAAGACAGAGAGGTTGACCAGGAAGAAGTACATAGGTGTGTGGAGTCGATAGTCAGCAGATATGATACCAATGATTAAACTGTTTCCAGCCACTGTTATAATGAAGATTATCAGCAGCATCACAAACATCATGATCTGAAATAGGGGTCCCCCTGAGATTCCCTTCAGAACAAATTCTTTCACAATGGTTATATTGGCAAGTTCCATTGAGATTCTTACACCTGCGGACAAGATTTCAAGACATTAATTTCTATTCATAATTATAGAACATAATAACATACAGACCCAGCACAGCTGACAGCTCACCCCCATGGTTGCATCTAAGTGTGAGCAGGTTACTTTATAGTCTGTAACTATTATCATTTGGCTAACAGCCTTGATCTGAATCTACATTGCATTCTTCTGGTAGCTGGTGTGTGTTCAGTTACTCATGTGCATAGGCTTGGTTTTATTCCCATAGTCATTTTGCTGTTTGCACTGGTGTGTTTGGAGGTTAGGGTTAAGGGAGAAGGAAATACCTGTGGTCTTGCAGATCATAGGCAACAGGCCAGAAGAAGGTGGTCATCCCCAAAACGTTGCCCCCATCTACTTACCTTTTATTTTGTTGCACCCACCATTTTTTTCCCTCTTTCCCCCCATCCCTTCCTTCCTATTTTTCGCTTTACCTCCCATTGTTTTCCCCATCCCCTATCCTCCTATTTACCTTTGCTCATGAGCAGTCTGTCCACACCTGGAATGGTTATAACCTCCCCCTTATAATCACACCCACGTCTACTATTGTGTATACGCTCATGTTAAGATACACTTACAAATTAAAGCTCTATATTTTCAGATTTTCAGTTTATTCTATTTTTGAGTGCTGGGAACTACTGTTTTGTTCGTGATTATTTGGGAGGGTTGAGGCCCCCCCTTGTTCTCGTTGCACCACTTAGATGTATTTAATTCTTATACTTACATTGTGTGCTGTCTACTCCTTATATCATCTAATTCAGGGGTGAGCAAACTTTTTATGCCGAGACCCCCTTTTCATCCATAAAAGCCCCTGCCTGATGTAATCAAAATCACATGTAAAAAAAATCCCTTTATTAAACGATATACAATGTAAATCCAAATATGTCTAAATACTTAGGCTGGTTCTATAGTGCAGGGGCGTGCTACACCGTGCGCGAACACGGCAGTTATACAGTAGATGGCTGAGGTCAGCCAGCCCTTCTATACAAGGGCTGCGCGCACGCACGGCGGGGAGCGGGGAGCCGACAGACAACGGCGAAGATGGTGGGAGGGATGATTTTTCGCCGCTACCGGCGCTAATATGTATGTATGTGTATGTATGTATGTATGTGTGAATGTGTGTTTGTATGGATGTGTGTGTATGTATGTGTGTGTATGTATGTTTGTATGGATGTGTGTATGTATGTGTGTGTGTGTATGTATGTATGTGTGGATGTGTGTTTGTATGGATGTGTATGTGTGTGTGTGTGTACAGTATGTGTCAATGAGTGCACAAATAAAACATTTTTTATTTATTCAACTTTTTCTTTTTGTTAAAAAATCTTATTTACACCATTATTTCACTCACACAATCTATGCACACACATATATATACTCACACACACTCATATACGCACATAGTAACTGTCACTCCTGGCACTGAATGCTTTATAACAAAAAGCATGCGGCATATGCATGCGCGTTCGCACATGCACGCACGCGCACACGGCCGCAACCAGTATAGAACGGCCCTTACATATTTCAACAGCTCGCGCTTGCAAAATTAGGCTGCGTCCACACTGCCACTGAAAGCGGTGACATCACCAACTCTCCAAGCATGAGCACAGGGTGACCTGCATAATTTTGCAAGTGTGGATCGGGGCTATTTGTGTGTGTGTTTGTGTGTGGCTGTGTGTGTGTACAGTATTGACTGCTGCTGGGTGCGCTTCAAAGTCAATTTTGTTTGTCTCCCCAAGCACTGAGTTTGGGAGATTGTACGTGCACAATGGCAATAATTTTGGGGGGGCATTCATCCACCTCTTTGCTACCTCCCTTCCCTCTCCCCCACCCTTTTTTATTCTTCCTTCCCCTCCCTGCTCTTTGGCTTGCTATCCCCATGGTCATCCAAACTCCTACCTACAGTATTATTTATTTTTCTCTGTTTACAATGTTGTGTTTTCACATTTTTTTACATTATTTCTGTACATTCATAGTATGATTGATATAGTGGCAGCCTACCCTTTCACTTGCAGAGGATCTCAGCGAAGCAGGTTGCCAGCAGAGGAGAGCAGGAACACAGCGCTATTGCAGGGCATACACCGAAAGGAGGGGCGTTTGATGTCACCGCGATTGGGCGTGCTCCTCCCTGTACCTCCAACACCCCCGCGCATGCGCACACCATCACGTGACCGGCACCTGCACTATCCTGTTCATCCACCAGCACACATCTTCGGCTGTCCGCCCGTGCACAGCGTCTGCCGGCCCGCGCACCCAGTTTTAACCGCACGCGTCCCCCTAAATAATCTTGCGCCTCCTTGCCCTTCGTTTGTGCACCACTGCATTCAATCACAACACACATACTCAATCACAACACACACACCCAACCTCTTTCTCTCTCTCTTTCTCTCTCACCACAGACAAACACACACACTCACCACACATATTCAATCATCACACACACACACACACACACACACACACACACACACACACACACACACACACACACACACACACACACACACACACACACACACACACACCATCACCACACACACACACACACACACACACATACGCACACTGAATCACCACACACACAAGCACACTCAATCACCACACACACACCATCACAACCAACACAGACAACACACACACACCATCAAAACCAACACAACATCACAACCAACATAGACAGAACACACACACTCAATCACAGACAACATACAACCAATCACAACCAACACAGACACAACACACACACATAATCAGACATAAGTCACACAACTTCATCTGGGGGGGGGGCACATGCTCTGATCCCCCAACCCCCCTTACGGCTGAAAACTGGTGCGGGAATCAGGCAGGAAGAGAAGGAGGGGAAGTCTGTGTGCAGGGAAGGAAAGCCTCGCCCCCTCTGATACAGACACAGAGCAGAGAAGCAGCCTCAGCATGGAGCTTCTGGCCGCCCGTGCACAGCTCTGCTCGCCCCCAGGTTTCCCCGCACGCAGCCCGCGCCCCCCTAAATAATCTTGCACCCCCCAGTTAGCGCACCGCTGCTCTAAATAATAACCTACAGTATGCCGAATTATGTTACTCCATTACACACAGCCCCTGCCAAACAGATGTGCAAAGTGTGCAGTATAACAAAAGTCCAAGAACATTGCAATACCATGTTATTCTGTACACAACAATAATGAAAGGTGTTAATTTCTGTAAGAGGAAGATCAACAGTTTTGCACAACAGCTAAATGAGAAGTTAATGTGTAACTAGTTTGCCTTTCCTGCTGCTTCACTTTCCAAACTCCACATACCTTGTACCTTCTATCTAATAATATTACCAGAAATCTCTTCTCAGTTTGCCAATTTGTTACATAGTACTGCTGCGGCCAAGTTTATTCGAGCATTTGCCCGTTCTTGGCCGCAGCAGTAGCCTGGCGCGCGCCCGAGTGTGACGGGCGCGCGCCGAAGCAGCGGAAGAGCGCCCTCCGATCGGGGCGCTCTCCCTACCGCTACCGGGTCCGCCGGGTCCCCCGGAACCCCCTGCCGCCGTCCCGCAGATCGCGGGACACCAGGGCTCCCTCGGGGAGCCCTGGACGCGCGTGCAGGGGGCGCAGGCTCCCGAAGACGCGTGACCGCGCGTCTATGACGCGCGGCACGCCGAGGGGCAGCCACAAGCAAGCCGGGAAATATCCCGGCTTGCGGTACCGACCACACTGCAATAAAGTGTGTCGGTACTGTAGATGAGGTTGAAAAAAGACATGCGTCCATCAAGTTCAACCTTTGCTAAATTTAGAGAACAAATACTTTATCCTATATCTATACTTACTTATTGATACTGAGGAAGGCAAACAAAACCCCAGAGTCACATCATCCAATGATATCTCATAAGGGGGAAAATACATTCCTTCCTGACTCCAAGAATTGGCAATCGGATTACTCCCTGGATCAACATCCTTCCCATGTATACGTATTTGGTATATCCCTGTATACCTTTCCCATCTAAAAAGATGTCCAACCTTTTTTTGAACAAATCTATTGTATCTGCCATCACAGTCTCCATGGGTAATGAATTCTACACTGTAACTGCCCTTACTGTAAAGAACCATTTCCTTTGTTGCTGGTGAAATCTCCTTTCCTCCAACCTAAAGGGATGCCCCGAGTCCTTTGTACTGCCCATGGGATGAATAGTTCTTTTGAAAGCTCCTTGTATTGTCCCTGAATATATTTGTATATACAGGCATACCCCTGTTTAAGGACACTCACTTTAAGTACACTCGCGAGTAAGTACATCTCGCTCAATAGGCAAACAGCAGCTCATGCATGCGCCTGTCAGCACGTCCTGAACAGCAATACCGGCTCCCTACCTGTACCGAAGCTGTGAGCAAGCGGGGAGACTGTAGCGCCTGTTACAAATGCATTATTTACATTAGTTATGCACGTATACGACGATTGCAGTACTGTACATGCATCGATAAGTGGGAAAAAGGCAGTGCTTCACTTTAAGTACATTTTCGCTTTACATACATGCTCCAGTCCCATTGCGTATGTTAATGCGGGGTATGCCTGTAGTTATCATATCCCCTCTTAGACGCCTCTTTTCTAATGTAAATAAATCTAATTTAGCTAGTCTCTCCTCATAAGTTAGATTGTCCATCCCCTTTATTAATTTTGTGGCTCTTCTCTGCACTCTCTCTAGTTCCATAATGTCTTTTCTTAGGATTGGTGCCCAAAATTGTACTAGATATTCAAGGTGAGATCTTACTAATGCTTTGTAAAGGGGCATAATTATGTTTACTTCCCTTCCATCTATTGCTCGTTTGATGCAAGATAAGATCTTGTTTGCCTTTGCAGCTACTGCATGACTTTGGGTACTATTGCTAAGCCTGCTGTCTACAAGCACTCCTAAATCCTTCTCCATCAAGGATTCCCCCAATTTATCCCCATTTAATTTGTAATTCGCCTTTTTATTCTTGCATCCCAAATGTATAACCTTATATTTATCTGTATTAAACCTCATCTGCCATTTACCTGCCCACGTTTCCAGTCTCTCCAAGTCCTTCTGAAGAGAAATTACATCCTGCTCTGATTCTATTACCTAACACAATTTAGTATCATCAGCAAAGATGGAGACTTTGCTCTCGATGCCAACCTCAAGGTCATTAATAAACAAGTTAAAAAGCAGCGGTCCCAGTACCGATCCCTGAGGTACTCCACTCACGACTTTAGCCCAACCTGAAAAAGTTCCATTTATGACAACCCTCTGGTGTCTGTCCTTTAACCAGTTTTCAATCCAGGTGCATATATTATTACTGAGTTCAATTTTCTTTATTTTGTACACCAACCTCTTGTGTGAAACTGTATCAAAAGCGTTTGCAAAATCTAAGTAGACCAACTGCATTACCCTGGTCTAAATTCCTACTTACCTCCTCAAAGAAACAAATAAGGTTAGTTTGGCATGATCTATCCTTCATAAATCCATGCTGACTATTACTAATAATTTTGTTTTCCATTAGGTATTCCTGAATTTTATCCCGTATTAAACCTTCAAGTAGTTTCCCTACTATTGAAGTCAGGCTTACAGGTCTGTAATTCCCCGGTTGTTATCTAGCTCCCTTTTTAAATAAAGGCACCACATCTGCTTTACGCCAATTCATTATATGTTTTCAATAAAGTGGTGGCATCTTATTGCTTCATACTCTTGTATGCTGCACTTTCCCCTCTTTCCACCTTCATCATTATCCTCACATTGCTGGATTGACTGGTCTCAATAGATAAAAATATAACCAAAGCATGTCAGCAACATGTTAAAATGTATTCAATAATAAGATAATTTCCCCGGAATACTCCACAAAAAGCATTATGTTTACACCCAGTAAGGAAACTCACCGGAGAAAGTTGTAACATTTGCAATTCTGGGCTTCGATGCTAAAGGTTTAACCTTTAGTTTCTGTCTTAGATGCCGACAATTAGTGTTTCCTTGGTGATATCAGTTGGGATCCCAGCTCACAGTGGCATCCAGAGTTCCATTTCAGTGGTGGCTGCGTATATAGTTCAGAATTATTGCTGTAAAGTGCTGTATACATCTTCATTATTGATGCTATAGCTAATATTGAATAGAGATATGATGAACAGATAGCAGCAAAACCGTTCTCCACTGCATTTCACGTGGAATTTATGCCAGAGACACTTCAAAAGCCAACACATTACAAGTTCAGTAATCTTCATTCTTTGGCCCAAATATTATGCACCTTTTAGTAATCACCATTTATAATACAGTTGCCTACAAAATAATTTTGTACATTAATATAGGAACTTGACAGAGTCTAAACTGTGCTCAATCTGCTAACACTATATTCTGTAAGAAGACTAACCAAGAGAATTGGGGTTTATCTAGAGAAAAGTTTCCCCTCAGGCCCAAAATAAGTTTGTAAACAATGTTTATAATGAGGAATTACAGTAATTGCTGCTGGCACAAGGGACACTTTCAATTGGGAGGTTGCTGTGATTTAGCATAAGATGGTATTTCATCAGAAAGAAAAATTGTTACAATAAAAACTTTGCTATTTGAGATATCTTTGTTATGTTTTGTTTGTGCAATTCATTTTTATATAACACTTTGCTGGCCCCTTGGCTGCAAAGTAATACCATTCCTGGTCTCTGACTATAAAAGGGTCAAAGTTGCCCCTGCATCCTACACGGGTGAGGTCATGTACCACACTTGTC
The DNA here is from genome assembly GCF_040206685.1 of Ascaphus truei. NCBI lineage: Eukaryota > Metazoa > Chordata > Amphibia > Anura > Ascaphidae > Ascaphus > Ascaphus truei. The sequence continues at coordinate 46,634,720 of NC_134495.1, forward strand.
CGTTCTCATAAAGTTATTCTGAGCATTTCTTATCTGTTTGATCCATCGGTGTAGATCAAAGGATTCAGCAGGGAATTAATCAATGTGGTTTACAAAATGGTGACTTTGTTGAGCTCCAAAATCTAGAAAACCGGATTTATACATGTAACGGATTTTCTGGCCTAGCCTGACCCACCCAATCTCACATTGGCCCCTGTGGTCTAACCAGTCCCCATTACAGTGTAGTGTCTGGTGGTGAACCTCTTGGCAACAGGACTCCTGAGTCTACCGTCACCGCTGGACCCGCCGGTCCCAGGAATGGAAGGGCTCCGTCTCTCTGCCTTCGGCTCCACTGGCGACACCCGACTCCTCTCACCGATTCTCCCGGTGAGTGGCACTCTCCTCCCGTTTCCTCCACAGGATACTGCCACAGGCCGGATCACCGCACCGGACGGCACTCTGGGTTCCTCATCGGAGGAATCCACCTCCATTCTGCTCGGGGTCACCGTTCGTGGCGACCGCCTTTTTGTCTTTCGGTCGGTAAGCTCCTTTTTCCTCGGGCTTGTCCTTAACAACTGGCCCCGATCCCCATTCTCCGGGATCCGCACCTTCTTTCCACAGTGCACCGGGGGACCCGGCGGACAGCCTAGCCGTATCCCCCGCGGGTTCGATATTCGGAATGGGCACAAATGTGGGCATAGGCCACAGGCACTGGGTGCCACATTGCGGACAGCACGCCACAGTGCCCACGGTACCGCCCGGTAGCCTGCATTATAGGCAGAGGCCCACCACACTCTCGGTGCCTGCCACCCGAATCACCAGTACGCCTCCTGGTATTGAGTATGGCTGGGTGGATACCATGGCAGTCACTTCTTGTGGACAGGCCATTGTCTTTGTAGGCGTCACTTGCAGCAACGGTCTGTTCTGTAAGCTGGCTCAGCGCGACTGACAAGCAGGGGTTGAGTTGCCGGCCACTCCCTTGATCAGCTCCACCCTCATCTGACACAGCTGGGAACCACCCCCACTAGTAGCAATTATGGGTGGGTCCCACAGCTCGATAGGATGTCCTTTAATTGAGGCCGCACCTTTCACAGTCCTGGAGGGCGCGGCCACAGCTTTCGCGCCCTTACCCCCCACAGGGTGGGGTTCTTTCTTTGGCGCCAATCCCGGCCAACTGTCAACAACTTTTGCAACTGCAGAATTTTCTGCAGCAAGCCCACGCGGTCTCCCAGGGAAGCGGGAGCCGCCATCTTGGTTTGCATGTCCAATTACTTCAGCTACCGAAGCAGCTCTTTGTATAGCGCTCACCGGCTGGCAAGCAAATACTTCTTGTTCACCATTTCCATCGCACACAATCACAATATCCTCCTCTATGTCCTCGGGGATCGTGCCCCTAGACCCTAGACAGGACAAAAACGGCACAGCTACAGCTTTAGCGCCACTCCACAGCATGCTTGCAAAAGTTCCTTCTGCCACTTGCTCTGCACCCGCACACACGCCATGTGCGCTCTCTTTATTATCCTCCGTCCGCCATCTTGGACCTTCCGCACCGCGCGGATCCTCCATTCTTGCGGTCGCCATTCTTTCACTGTACTTAGGATTATTGTACATGGAGCTCCTCTCTGCGGGGCAGCTACCACACCAGTACAATAAAGATTACCTTGATGCACCACCATGTGTACCTAATGTAGGCTGGACTCGTGTATGCACTACCTCAGGCTAGGCTCACTCTATCTGTGTCTGCTGTGTCTCCTTCCTCCCAGTCTGTGCTCCCTTCGGTAAGTGGTCTGGAATGGGCTAGAGTACTCTGGCTCTTCCATGCAGTACTTGGGTGTCTACCTACTGTTGGCTAGCCTAGCGCAGACCCTCTCCAGAATTCCTGACCACGTTAACAGGCTATCCCTTTAGGCATCCTACCAACTAGCACTGCCTCAAGGTGACTAGGACAGCTATAGCCCGGCTCCAAACCCCCAACTCCTTTCAGGCCCCTAGGTCATCCCTGCGAACGGACTATTCTCCATCAGCCCCCTGACTACCCCTAGGTCCCGTCCCAACACAGCAAAAAGTGGCAGCAGACACTCTCCCTGTTTCCAAGTGACCTAGCAAAAGCCTGTCCTGTTGACAGGTCTATCTCAGCAGCGCCTCCAAATATAACGGATTTTCTGGCCTAGCCTGACCCACCCAATCTCACATTGGCCCCTGTGGTCTAACCAGTCCCCATTATAGTGTAGTGTCTGGTGGTGCACCTGTTGGCAACATGACTCCTGAGTCTCCCGCATGATGTTGTGTGGGGATTGCCAACCCAGACAGGCAGCTGAGGTAGTGTGCATGAGTCCTACCTATATCCAGTGCAGCGCCTCCACCTCATCAGGATCCCAGCGTCCGCTTGTGGATGGTCCTGGTGAGGAACTCCTCCGTGGTGCACTCCTCTGTGTAATCACTCCACACTTACACACGAGAGTATGGTTTAACAGGATCATCTTTATTGACTTGCGGCGGGCCAGCTACCCCTCACAGTGGGTGTACTTAGCCTCTCATGTTTACCGCACTTCCCTTTGAAAGGTGTCCTTTCCCAAATTGGGGATTCCCTATCTCCCCTCAGGGAGATAGTCCCTGTGCCAGGTCCCTGGTCACAGTCTTATAAGCTGTCTCCTCCCAAGCCTGCACTCAAACTTGCTCCTTGTCTCATAGTCTCTTACATAACCTTCCAACAGCTTCTGAACTCCTCCTCTAACAACTAACTTTTGAACAGTGCTGTGCCTTATGTATCCTCTGGGGGCTGGCACAACTCTGACATCACTAATCATGGATTCAGAGCATGTGACCACCCCCATCCATACATAGGGCACCTCACCAGGGTGTGAGGGCAAACCTCCATAATTACTGCTGGCATGCCCATAACTTACCAGGCCTTACTGTCAGCAGGAGAGATAACTGTAGCCATTTTACAGCATGGTTACATACATAACAGACCATGTTACCCATCATGCCATTATGCCACCCATCCATCAGTGTCTGTGAACATTTTAAGCCTACAGTATTTTGCCTTATAATAGCTTGTAATTTGGGGAGTAGTGGGATGGAGAGATAAGATTAGTTGGGGGAATGTGAGTTTAGGTTTCTTACAATTGAAGCACCTGCAAAGAAAGTGATTTAAAGTGCCTGTAGGTGCATTTCCCATTAGCATCAGACATAAACCATGGGGTCTTAATCCATTCTGGTTTCACATTGGGTTTTTTTCCGCAGTGAAGTCTAGGATCTGTGTTTCCGTGGGGAGACAATGCAAATATGCAAAGATTGGAGTTTAGATACCACACCAAATCATGTGTTTCAGGTAATGAATGATGTTTGTTAAATAACTGCTGATGAAGCAATATTGAAAGTATTTTGATATCACTATACAAATATACAAATAATAACAAATGTATCTCACATGTCAGATCATTAAAAAAATAGAAACTAAAATGTTACACTCACCGAAGGTTCATTAGACATGTACTGTACATACTTTTTTTTTTTATTATTGCAAACTACTTAATTTAATCACGATTGACATCTGTGGCGATTTGCCTCTGAAAATGGCCTGATCTCCTGCTTTGAATAATACAGAATAAGTACCTGCAACTTTAAATGTGTTTCAGCACTGTGATATGTGAATGGATTGATCCAGGTACATTTTGTAGGCTTTCAGTGGATGCAACATGTCCCGTTGGCTTATGTGTTTGCACTTGATTTTGGAAACTTATTCAAACAACATGATTCAATACCCTCAGTGCCAGAGATACAGTAATACCAACAGACTATGATAGATGGGCTGCATTGTCTTTGATAAACTTTATATTTTACCTATATAATAATATATAAAAATTAAAGAAAGGACTTTGAGCAAACACGAGGTCTTCTGTTAAAGATTGCAGTCCTCCAGATGGAGTGCGAGACTCAGATTCGAATCCCGAAATGCTATCCCAACTTTACAGCAGACAGGACAAAGCGAATCTCTTCAATAACATAAAAACAATGTTTCATGCAAAGCTGCAGGTGGCTTTGGAGTGGACCAAACTCGAGATAGCAGATCTAGGGGAAAAGACTGAGACCTTTTAAGTCAAAACTAGATTAAACTAACGAGGACCATGAGAGAGATGCAGACCAGACCTTGTCGTAACAATAAACAGTATGGGTCCGAGGGCCCCCAAGATGGTGATTCAACTGGACCTGTACTTGTACCTGTGCTGCTTACTTAACACGCTTTTCACTGGGACTAAAGTCCTCAGAACCCTGAGGGAAAAACTGATCCCAGCAAAGAAGACAAGAGATGTGGTGGCCTGGCTCCATTACTAAGTGACTAAGGCGTCTTAAATGTCTGCGGCCGGCAAATCCCCCATCATTGAAATGAACAGAGTCCAAATCCAAATTTACGCAGATTTCTGCCCACCTAACCTTTTCAGGAGACAGGGAATGAGGCTGCAGAGAAATGGGAAATACAGATAGAGTTTCCCCTTTAAGTTGTGAGGATTCGCCATCCTGGCGGTCGCAGACCGTCTCCTCACCCCAACAAGCCTTCCATGACGGGCACTCAGGATGCGCGGTTTCGTGGTCCCAGTACGTGCGCACAGACCTTGCGCGTTCTGATCCCCCGCCCGTGGATTTGGATCCCGCCCCCCTTTCTGATGCATGACGGGTGCGTTCGACCAGTCTTCCTGCTGACGCGCAGTACAAGCCCCGCCCCTGCTCTGGTGAAGGTCAGGACCGGCGTGGGAATGATGCGCGTTCTTGGCTCTGCCCCCTGACCTCCGTGACACGCGTGGGTCGGCACGCGATTTGTCCCGCCCCTTCTTGCCCTACCAATCGGCATGGGAGTGACACGTGCTCCAAGCTCCACACCCTGGCCTCCGTGACGCACGTGGGATGGCGCGCGAGCAGTTCCGCCCTCATCCTCGATAAGGCTGCATCATATGGCACACCTGTGTGCACAAGCAGCCTATCGGCGCTCACTTCCTGGTTCCGCCTTAGCTGGCTATTGGAGGCTCCGCCTTCCTGCTGCCTTCAGTCTTTGCTGAGCATAGTCAAGTGCGACGCCGTGCCTTGCTGCATTCTTGTTCCTGAGACCTTGCCTTGCTTGCCTGTTAACCTTTTGTTACCTGAACCTTTCTAGTACCTTGGACTCCGCTTCTCTCCACTCCTGATCCGGCTTGTACGACCATTTGCCAGTCTCCATTCCTGACCTTAGCTAAGTACTCCAATGATCCGATATTCTTCTATCCTGAACCTGGCTACGTACCCCGACTATCCGATATTCTCCTATCCTGAACCTGGCTATGTACCCCGACAATCTGCTACTCTCCAATCCTGAACCTGGCTACGCACTATGACGATCCGCAACTCTCCGCTCCTGAACCTGGCAAGCACTTTAACTATTCTCCAATCTGTAATCCTGACCTTGCTTGAACGACTACTCTACATCCTAGGCGCGCCCGCGTGGCTGTGGGTTGGCGTTAACCAAATCCCTACCTCAGCTCCGCGGTCGTGCTTCGTTTGTGGTGAGCTACGCATTACATAAGTTAACTTCCTCTTACAATGGAGAACAGGCATCCATCAGTGACCCCAGGTAGGGGAAGGTCCTGCTAGAGGGATGGAAACTTATGAAAAGAATAAAGAGGACATACATGCGCCGATTGCACCCTAAACCATAAAAGCCTGCCTGGTCCAAGGAAACCCCTCCCATGCTGCAATGGATGAGCATGAGGCCCTAACGTGGGCCTATATATCCAAGGCAGAAACCCTATGGTCCTGTGGCGATTTCCTGGGGAATCAGTGCAGTGGTGGCACTGAGTTGGCAGATCGGGGGGTACTCTAGAGTGAGGCCCGGTATGGGCCCAGTTGAAGCCATGGAATCCACTTGAGAACAAGACAGGGGGTACTTTCCAAGAGGCCCAAGAGTTACTGCACTCCTGGATGCCCCCAACTCTTAACTTGTGAGCCTGGGGTTGATCCAGGCTCCTTGAGTGAGTTGACTGCACTTGAGACAATGGAATAGATGCAGGTTTGGGAGACTTGCTGGGCATTGGCTTCCTCTGGGGCCTGCATGAGTTATAAGGCCCAGTGAGAGGTGGTTGTTGCCTAGGGCAGGGATGCGCAAACTTTTCCTCTGTTCCCCTGTGACAGGGTGAATGAACGTCACCAGCCATATACCTGGCAAACCTATGTTTAGGCTTTCAGTGCAGCAGTGACGAGGTTAAGTTTCAGTGGGGAAGGGCTGCTTAATTAGTCTGACCCCAGCTGCATAATCAAGGTGTTTAAAACCCCCAGGCTACACACACGTGCAGGCTAGCTGGTCAGGAGACAGGACTGAAATACTGAAGAGATTACTGCTATAAGGTCTGTTTTCAAAGTACATGTGTGATGAACTGTCTGTGTCCTGCATGCTGAAGAGAAGCTGCCTTGTTTTCTATGCTGAACAAAAGCTATTTTGTTTTTGTCTGCTGAAGAGAAGCTATTTTATTTTGTGTGCTGTATGTTTTAAGGCTCAATATATAAGCCTTATCAAGAGACCCCGCGTGTGTGGTTGCATGTACTCTGCAACAGCCCCCCTGCCTGCTCTCCCCCACTACTCACTCCCCCGCCCTTACATATTCTCCGGTGTTCTGACTTCACAACATCATGTGATGTCACATTGCCACAGAGGCCTTGCCCGGCATTTAATTTAAATACTTTGGGGAAGAGCGGGGGGCCTCTAAGCGCCGCGCCACCCCCGGAAATTCTTGCACACCCCAGTTTGTGCACCCCTGGCCTAGGGGTCTCAGTTTCCCCAGGGGTGACACTTTGTCCCAGGCTCAGGGTCGCAGAGGGCTTAAATTTCTCCATTCCATGGTTCATACTGTTATGTTTTACAATAATTGTATTGTTCCTAATGTACATTTTGTTGATGTTTTACTCATGTTTCATGTGCTTGTTCTCCAGCCTGCTCGGGTCTAACTTCCGCCAATGTTAGCAACATGGGCCAGTCTATCCCTTCAGTTTCTTGGGTGGGCCAGCTTCTTCTTCAAGCTAGTTGGCAGGGCCCCTCCTAGGGTCGCAGGAATGTGGTCCTGTGCCCTCCTCTGGGCTCCCCCCTCTGTTCTTGCCCTCCCTTCTCCAGGCTCATAACTCTAATTTCCCATCCCCCCATCCTAGGCCCATGATTAATCTCACCAGGTCTACCTACTGCCCTCCCCCCAAGCCCATACCTACTTCTCTAACCCTCCAAGGCCTTACCCTCCCCAAGGCCCTTACCTACTCCCCCAAGGCCCTTACCCACAACCCTAAAGATTCTTGCCTACTCCCTCCTACCACAGGTCCTTAACTACCACATCCAGACCTTTACCTACTCCCCCCAGCCCATACCTTACCCCCAGGGCCCAAACCTACTCCTCTGTCATACCTACTCCCCTGCTCATACCTACTCCCCCCCAGACCCATACTTTCCCTCTCAGGCCCATATCTTCCCCCCAAGACCATACCTACTCCCACCCCCCAAGTGTGGCAATGAAGGGGTTAATCAGGACCTTAATAAAGGTATTATACCAGGCTGATTAACCCTAAATCGCATTGGGAGTGAAGGGGTTAAATGTATGTGCATCACACTGATGTGTTTTCCCCTACAACCACTTTCTTGTCCCCATTTTGCAGTCTATTCCCTGACTGTTGTAAAAAGAATGAATACAAACGGTGCCATTAGGTTTTCAGACAAAAGATGGTGTTGTGAGCGCTGAACCAAGCGCTGATTGAAGATGCGTGGCTATGTGCGGGTGGCTGTGTTAAAAGTATGGGTATCCATTCCTGCACTCTTGACCTCTCAACCGCAAGGTTAAGTGAATAAGTGGTTGCGGTTTAATCTGAAGTGGTTTCTGTCAAAACCCCCCTTACAGCAGCATAACCAGCATGCCACAAAACCCTGCAAAGCTGGGGGCCAGAGAGAGATTGGGGCCCTTGCTTGTCAGCAATGGAAGTTGAGCCCTACGTCCGCATCTGCTAGCTTCTGGGGACTCTGGGTCAGAAGTTGGTAGATGTGAACTTCCGCCCATGTCACATGGCCATCTCAGCTCGGCATGCAGCCTGCAGCAGTTCCCACCAACACAACCAAGCTCAAAGTGTCTATCCACGCCCCCCCTAATTCTAATGGGGGGGGGGGGTTTGTGTGTGTAGAGGGAAGAGAGAGATGGGTTGGTAGACTGAGAATGGAGGGGGATTGAGTGAGAGAGGAAGGGGATATGTGAGAGATGGGGTGATTCATTTTTAGAGGAGTGGGATTGAGTTTGAGGTGGAGGGTATTTAGTCAGAGAGGAGGGGGGATTGAGTGAAAACAGGAATAGAAAGGGGAGGGTAGGAGAGAGTAGGGGGAGAGAAAGTGAGAGAAGATGAGGAAGAGTGAACAAACAAGGGGGAGAGTGAAATAAAAGGGGTGTAAGGGAGAGATGGGGGCGTGAGAGTGAGGGGGATGGCATGCACAGGAAACATTGCAGGAGTTGACAGTTGGCTGTTTGTTTTATCAGGGAGTTTTCCAGTGTTGCACTATGATTTGTCTCTTTTATCCCTACTGTACATGTCATGAGACATCAATCAAGCCAATTTTGGATTTCACTTGGACTGTGAGGGCTGGACTTTCAGTGGTCAATCACTCAGGTGATTTAAGTTTCATCTAGGTGCCGTTATATTGTGTTTTTTGTGATTGTGTTATGATCTTTGTGGGTCATTTATAGCAGGCAGCCTAGTCCTTTATTTAAGGTTTTTTATAATTATTTTAGGAATTTTTCACTAATATATTTAAGCATTAGCGCTTTTACACATTATTTTCTTTTAGTTTTACATAGCGCTTTAGATGAGTACCGCGTGTCCCCATGCCACGTAGTAGCGGTGGGAGGAGTATTTCTATTTACCTCAATAACTGCTGTCCGTGACCACGCACAAAACTTCTGGGTCAGGCCACTGCCAGGGTCTTAGACCGCAAACTTGATGCGGATTTCCGTTCTAGTGCCATACTACAAGTATTGGCCACAGAACATGATATATGCTTGGACACAGCCCCTCAGGCTATAAATCCATCCGAGGCCCTGACAACAGGGTACCCACTGATGTACCCTGTGTTACCAACCTCCATAGGGACCTTCACTCCGAGACGTGCCTCCGAGGTTCCCTACCAGGCTAGACTGGCCATCTCAGGGCTCTCCGCCGAGGTCCTTTCTCACGCTGAAGCATCCACCTTCCAGGGCCGCAAGTACCCCAGTTCGAGCAGACCTACCTGTACCCAGTGTCACTTCCACCTCAAGTGTGATACCCAAGACACCAACTGTCAGCCTGTATCAGAGTAACCCTGACCAACTCCTAATCAGAACCCAGTTTATAGCCACTTGTCTCTGGGAACCTCCAACTTAGGAGTGACCTTACTGCAACTATTGGAGGCTTTAACTATGTCTTCACAGTCGCAGAATTAAAGAAAGCTCAAGTCCTTCTCTGGGATAGTGCCAACACCCTTAGGAGAAGAAGGGTTTGAGACTTGGAGAGAACATGCTCTCCAAGTACTAGATGAGTGGACATGCTCCGAAGCCGTCAAGCGACAGAGGTTGGTTGATTGTCTCCGACCCCCGGCCGCCCAACTGGTATGAACGCATCGGGCAACAGAGGGAGAAGTTCCTGCTCTCGGGTTGGTGGAGCTGCTGACCCAGCCTTACACAAGCGAAGACGACAAGGATGAGCTCCTAGCCCATTTCAAGGCTCTCCGCCAGAGTGAGGAAGAGGATTGTCCGCTTTCGTCTGCAGGCTCCAACTATCCTTGGGGACCGTTCTCGCTAAGAAAGTTATTTCGGCTGCAGAAGTAGACCGGTACCGGTTCAAGCAACTGCTTGTAAGGAATCAGGGAACAGGTCCTTTATGGCGTGTTCCCTCCTTACCTGCTTCTTCACAGCCCTCTGCGCTGGTTGCTGATCGTGCGCGCATCCCCGCTCTTTTTACAGAGCGCGAGAGCACGAGCAGTTCTTCTACCCATGCCACGGAGCCTAGCTCCGGCCCCCGGATGCTCCGCGCTTCTCTCACGCGCGGCACGCTCACTTGACGCCGTGAACCGTTCCCGAGATGCGTGGCAAGTTTCCTGAGTGCCCTTTGTTTCCTGCAGCCTATCCTGAACTCTACAGAGGCCGTGCCTCTGTTCCGCCCTGTCACGGTAGAGCAGGTCTTACCAACACATTAATACCGGGATTCTGGATTGAGCACACAAGATGGGCAAAATAAATTGTAATTTATTTCCTTTTAAACAAACACACAATATTCACAATTACAGTCAATTAAACACTTACTAGGATGGGGAAACGAAATCAAATGTCCACAGAATGAATCGAAGTCTCTGGGCACCCCTGCACGCATGCAAGTGGGTGCGCGGTTTGAGTCCTGCGACAGTCCTTGGCTAGCGGTGCAACTTGCCAGCCCTATATCTCCTCCAAAAGGAATTCTTTCGTATAGTCCTTACAGGATTCGTTCGGGAATCCTTAGCTTAAACGAATTCTGGAAGAGGTGCACGATCCTTGGTTACGATGTAGTTAACCCCTCACACTCCGGAACCGCTGATGCTGTAGCTTGGACGTATCTTGGTAAAGCTGAGATGAATCTCAGATGGAACTAACTTTCTGACGGACTACATGACCTTTTAAAAACTCCCAAAAGTCCATCCTGTCAGTCTGCAGTGAATCACTGCATGGGAATTTTATCCCTGGCCACTCACACGCTTTGCCAGGTGGATAACATCTGGCATCCCTGGCTTCAGAAAAGTGACAGAGCATGTGCCAACTTTGCATTTCAGCCGCTTAGCATATCTAGCCGAGCCTACTTCCCTCGAGACATAATGCCTCCCTGTCGTAAATCAGTGGTGAGATTGACAGTCTTACCCCAGAGTAAAACTACTCCCCCAAAGAACGTTTAAAAACGGCTTTTCATATCTAAATGTACGCATAACTTCAGTTCTGTAATACTTCCTGACACGTGAGACATATTAATACATTCCGGCACGCATGCCGGTCCCAATGATACTAAACATAAACGGGTCATCCTAAAATTTAGGGAAATATTAATATATATTAATATCTGTCTCTTAGGACCTGCTAGACCTCAAGTGTCTGTAACCTTCATGTGCGACTTAGTCCCACCGATACACCCATGTAATTTTTATCATATTACGCAGAGGAGGTCTCATAATATTCTCATATTTAATAAGGTCACTCAGGTTGATCTCTTCTGTAGCCAGGCCCCTGGCCATATCCACATAGCATCCTGCTTCCTTAATGAATGCCACTCAATCTACCTCACTCCTGCCAGTGAACACAAGGTTAAATACCTCTAGTTCCTGGCGTTTTAAGGGACCCTTTGAAGCTGCGAAAACTTGGGCCCACTTAGCCTCTCCTGCTGATAAATAGATCTCACTTCTAGGACAAATGTCTCTTTGAACTATTAGTCATAAGCTCTCAAAGAGACTTTGCAGACTAAAGATCCTGCCTAATTTAATGCTTAAAGATTAACCATATCTTAAAACACTGTTCCTTAAAACTATACTGGTTTCAATAACCTATACTTTAAAACCTAACTAACACAGTTTTATTCTAGCATGAATTAAACATTTTCCTTACCCGCCAAGAAACACCCCGTTTTATCCTGAGCGGGAGCTATCGTCATTTATACCTTTAACACATGATATGATCTCCCCCCTGTACCCTATCCTGGATTCAGAGTGTGGGGATTCATTAACCTCTTATGTTCCCATGTTAATAAAACAAACTTCCTCTATACCCGGAAACTCTGTGCCTCATTTTTACCTTTTCCTGGTCTGTGCAGAAGCAGGACGTCCTAGTGGGGAGTCGCAAGAACGTTTTCAGGATGGGGTCTGCCCGGAGCCCTGGGCTTCTATGTATCCGAGAATCTCTCTTGATTCCCAGATACATTTATGAACCCCGATACATAGCAACAATCTGTAACGACTTTCTCCGGGAAACCCACCCTGAAACTTACCTCCTGAAAATCTCCCAAAAATGTTCTCATATTTTGCACACATTCACAGTAATGCATACACAATGCCTGGGCCCAAGAGCTGACACTATAGGACCCGAAAACATGGGTCAGGGGTAACCAAGTGGGCTTGACCTTCATTATAAGCCTGGTTAACTCCTTCCCTGCCACACGCCCCCAGCCTCATTGGTTTCTGTGTGCTACTTAAGACTTTCACTTCCTGATTGCAGAGCATAACTCTTGTGTCACAGTGTATAATGACCACAGTCAAGTACCATAAATAACAGATCATATATGTAAAGTAAAATCGTCCCAAACAGAACACTATCTGAGCTGTTTAAAAACAGCCATCACAGGTTAAATACAATGTGTGGCTCAGGGACACAGCCAATCCGCCGCGTATCATACAGAGGGTTAATATCCTCTTAGCGTATACAGGTCCCAGTGCCTTAGTTTAATGTAGCTAGGCTAAACATTTGCGTGTTTGTGGGTAAGTATAGAGCCATACAACCGTGATTTCTCTTCCATGCATCTAGTGTTGGTTCAGCATACTGTGCACAGCATGTTCCTCCGAGCTGGCTGACGTCATCAGTAGTAGCGTGGTCATTATACACTGTGAACCGCTATGATAGCGATGCTGAAGTTCACCTGTGAAGGCTGTTTTTAACCAGCCCAGGTAGCGTTCTGTTTGGGACAATTCTACTCTACAGACGTGAGCTGTTACTTATGGTGTTTGACTGTGGTCACTATATACTGTGAATCGCTATGATAGCGATACTATGCTGATATATACCCTCCATTAGCAAGTAGTATATGTGGATTCTAAGAAACGATTTGACCATACCCCTTTCCCTATGCAAGGTCATCTATGGGGTACACCGTACAAAAGGGGAAATTAAACGTTTAAATGTGAACATTATAAGTATTTGCCGGATCAAGCTATACGCTAATATCTGTTTATGACATCTAGATCTGTATGTAAATGGTTACAATAGTGTTACTAGATGTGTGGACACATCCTGAATTGTCAGAATTGCAACATTATACCAATGTATGTATCTGTAGGCGCCTGCTAAAGCAACAATAATAATAAAAAAGGATATAAAAACCAAGTCTGTTGGACGATCAGGAAATGACTCCTCAGGATGTGCTTAAAAGAAAGAAAGCACAACACATAGCGTAATACTGTTTGATAAAAGGACAAACAACACTTAAGACAACATAGATCAGCTGAGAGATCAGATTGGTGAAATATAAGATAAAAACATTTAATAACAAAATTGATAAAGCATACATAAACATATAAAACAATATGGACAATAAAAGATAGTGTAAGCACACTGCAGCACCGGTGGATTCTGATGTAATGCTCACTCACCAGATGGATATTGTAAGCAGGCAGTGGATATATTAGAGAGTATCCCCTCTCGGTGAAGTTTGCTGCCTGCTCCTGGGCGTCTCCGTGGATGTGTGCACGCCAGCCGGCGTATGAGCAGATGGTCTCACGCAGCACACTGAAGGGGACGCACAGCTATCCAGATCGGCAGCGGCAGATTCGACACACTGTCACGAGCGACCAGCTCTCTGTATTACAGCAAATGCTGATTCGTTCTTGCCGTGGGGGGGAATCACCAAACCCAGTGATGCAGAAGTGCTGTATTCGCCACCCTACGCGTTTCAAAAGCTATCCGCTTTCTTCCTCAGTGGTATATGATATTAAATCCATGATGGTCCCTTAAATAGAGCGTCCATCATTAAATGAATTATTTTCACCTGCAGACTTGTGCACATGCGCATAGAGGCAAATGAGTCAATTCTTAGTCAATGTTGTGTGTTCAGACACATGCGCAATGAAATAGTCCATGTCAGTATTTACTTGTGCTGCTGCGGTCTGCGGACTCAGCTGAATACAGACAAGACATACAAAGTTACCTAATACAAAACAACATAATAATAGTATAAAATTTGAAAACTTGAGTGTAAATGTGTGGCCTTATTTGATGTGACCACTAGAAAGTGGTGTGTTACTACAAATATGTGTATGAACTATGAATGAATGTGCGGTGCATATGACAATATAAATATGCGTGCTATATCACTAAAATACTAAATAAACTATCCAAACATTAAGGAGCTAAATGTGAAAATAAAGTGACATGTGTGAATATACAGTATACTTAGAGTGCTTGGTTTGGTACATAATATAATCGAGTTAAAAGTACACTATATTAAGCTTGATATTATATGTATATAGAGGATTATCAAACAAGCAATCAATAGCTATAGGTTTTTAGACAAACAAATGGACAAATTGCAGAAAAATGGATACTGGATAAGTAGAATATATTGATAGAGTGCAGGACTATCCCACCAGGAAAGCCTTCAGATCAAAGTCCACGTTTCGGCCAAGTGGGGATAAGGTGCGTAATTCGTAAATCCAAAAGGATTCCCTCCTCCCCAGTAAGCTCACACTGTTTCCTCCTCTCCAGTGTGGAGTGATACTTTCTATTGCAATACATTTTAAACCTTTGGGATCCTGACTGTGCACTTGAAGAAAATGATTTGACACACTGTGTGTAGTTAAACCAGTTTTGATATTATATATATGTTAATATAGGCGTCTTTTGACACATCTGGTGGTCATACCCACATACTGCAGACCACTTGGACATTCAAGCAAATAAATGACAAAAGAACTTTTGCACGTGATATGTTGTTTTATTTTGTAATTTTTAAAGTGTTATTGGATGTAAATTCTGATTTTTTTATACTATACTTGCAAGCAGTACATCTATTACAAGTGAAGTATCCCTCACAGGGTGCCACCTTTTGATGAATAGGTTGCAGCGATGGACAACTTGGTGCCAATCTTTGTCCTATATTAGGAGCTTTAGTGAATATAATATGGGGATTTTCTGGTAGTATGCCTTCTTGTTCTTTATCTTTTTTTAGTATTGGCCAATACTTTTTAAAGATCTTACGTATATTGGGTGCCATTTGATTAAACTGGGTGATAAAAGCCAAATTGGCTGTTTTGTTAATGTTTTTCTTTTTATATTGTAAAAGATTGGTTCTGTCCATCGCTGCAACCTCAGTGATCACTTTATCTAGATCCTGATTATCACAAGTACCTAATTTCGTGTTAGATGGTATATGAGATATCCGAAGATATCCAGTGCAGTTCATATCCCCCAGACTTCCCAAGAGATCTCATATACCATCTAACACGAAATTAGGTACTTGTGATAATAAATCCAAGACTTCTGTCCCCCCTGTTCCTCCTACTCCATTAGTTCACTTACTAGGAAATTATATTGACAATATATTTGATCAGTATCATCACCATAACAAATACCAACCCCTCATTGATCTAGACAGGGAACAACATCTCCCCTGTCACAGTCGTGAAGAAGAGAAAACTACATTCTCTTTTTTAGATTGGAGACAGTCCAGGGATCCCAAACATGCAAGAGAAGCGATTGGAGATTTATTGGGAAAAGAGAACTCTACAAAGGACAACATAAAAAGAAAAAACACCTTAGAGGAACGAGAGGAGGGAGAAAAATTGGGCAAGGTACAAAAACATTAAACAAATGCGTATACAATAACATTTTCAATATAAGCCAATACCCTATTTCCACTAAGGAAAGCAAAGTGTTAGCAAAAAGGACTATCCTTTGCACCAGTTACGAGACCTGACAGTTTCAAATTATACGTAGACGTTCAACGCTATGTACGCAAATTATGTCTTAAGAAATATTTCTTAAGAGATGCTTTGTCCAAAATCGATCCCAATACAAATTTACCTATTACAACTGCCATTTCTACCCATACTACTTTCAAGAATCCTTCTACCTTCTTCCCCAAATTTGTGAGTGGTCCCTTTATAGACACATTTGCTCAAATGGTAACTGATGAGTTAGAGACCCAGAGCCGTAATTTCAAAATTAAAATAGATAATTTAAGTAAAGATGAAAAACTGACCTTATGTGCACTTGAAGAAAATGACACCATCGTCATAAAACCGGCTGACAAGGGGGGGGGGGGGGGGGTTGGTAATCATGGATAAATCCTATTACATCCAAGAATCATTGAGAATTTTGGGTGATAGGTCTACTTACCAACTCCTCCCCTCAGATCCTACTTTACAGTATCAACAACAACTCTTCAATTACTTAACATCAGGTTTAGATCAACATATAATTACAAAACAGGAGTTTGATTTCTTTACAATATTTATCCCAAATTACCTCTTTTTTATATAATATCCAAAATACACACAAATATACAATTTCCCCCCGGTCTCCCTATCATTTCGGGCATTCAGTCCTTAACATCTCATTTATCCCAGTACATTGATAGACAGTTACAACAGTATGTAATTCAATTACCTTCATATTTAAGGGATACTACCCACATACTGCAGACCCTACAGGACATTCAATGGCAACCTCATTATTATTTTGTAACAGCAGATGTCAATTCTTTATACACAATTATAAACCACGAACAAGGATGTGCAGCTGTTTTGAATACTTTGAATAATGATCCGTCTATTTCTAGGGAGCACATTGATCTTCTCATTTTAGGTATTAAATTTATACTTTCCCACAATTTCTTTTATTTTAATAAATCATATTATTTACAGGTATGTGGCACCGCTATGGGCACCAAATTTGCACCTAGCTATGCTAATTTATTTATGGGCAGCTGGGAGGAACAACATATATGGTCCGGCTGTCCACACGGTGCAAATTTGGTGCTCTGGCGGCGCTACATTGACGATATTATTTTTATTTGGTCAGGCACATTAGTACAGCTACATGATTTTCAAGAATACATGAATAACAACAACAACAATCTCAAATTTACTTTTGTTATTAGCCCCACTAAAATAGAATACCTAGATTTGGAAATAACGGTTGTAGATAATTGTATTCACACTAGTACATATTTTAAACCTGTACAATCTAATAATTACCTTCACGCACAAAGTCATCATAACCCTACATGGGTTAGAAATATACCAAAGGGTCAATTTTTTCGATTAAAAAGAAATAGTTCACATCTGGATACGTTCAATACTCAAGCAGAGGATCTTAAAAACAAATTCATAGAAAGGAAGTATTCCCCACAGGATCTAGATAAAGTGATCACTGAGGTTGCAGCGATGGACAGAACCAATCTTTTACAATATAAAAAGAAAAACATTAACAAAACAGCCAATTTGGCTTTTATCACCCAGTTTAATCAAATGGCACCCAATATACGTAAGATCTTTAAAAAGTATTGGCCAATACTAAAAAAAGATAAAGAACAAGAAGGCATACTACCAGAAAATCCCCATATTATATTCACTAAAGCTCTTAATATAGGACAAAGATTGGCACCAAGTTGTCCATCGCTGCAACCTATTCATCAAAAGGTGGCACCCTGTGAGGGATACTTCACTTGTAATAGATGTACTGCTTGCAAGTATAGTATAAAAAAATCAGAATTTACATCCAATAACACTTTAAAAATTACAAAATAAAACAACATATCACGTGCAAAAGTTCTTTTGTCATTTATTTGCTTGAATGTCCAAGTGGTCTGCAGTATGTGGGTATGACCACCAGATGTGTCAAAAGACGCCTATATTAACATATATATAATATCAAAACTGGTTTAACTACACACAGTGTGTCAAATCATTTTCTTCAAGTGCACAGTCAGGATCCCAAAGGTTTAAAATGTATTGCAATAGAAAGTATCACTCCACACTGGAGAGGAGGAAACAGTGTGAGCTTACTGGGGAGGAGGGAATCCTTTTGTATTTACGAATTACGCACCTTATCCCCACTTGGCCGAAACGTGGACTTTGATCTGAAGGCTTTCCTGGTGGGATAGTCCTGCACTCTATCAATATATTCTACTTATCCAGTATCCATTTTTCTGCAATTTGTCCATTTGTTTGTCTAAAAACCTATAGCTATTGATTGCTTGTTTGATAATCCTCTATATACATATAATATCAAGCTTAATATAGTGTACTTTTAACTCAATTATATTATGTACCACACCAAGCACTCTAAGTATACTGTATATTCACACATGTCACTTTATTTTGACATTTAGCTCCTTAATGTTTGGATAGTTTATTTAGTATTTTAGTGATATAGCATGCATATTTATATTGTCATATGCACCGCACATTCATTCATAGTTCATACACATATTTGTAGTAACACACCACTTTCTAGTGGTCACATCACATAAGGCCACACATTTACACTCAAGTTTTCACATTTTATACTATTATTATGTTGTTTTGTATTAGGTAACTTTGTATGTCTTGTCTGTATTCAGCTGAGTCCGCAGACCGCAGCAGCACAAGTAAATATTGACATGGACTATTTCATTGCGCATGTGTCTGAACACACAACATTGACTAAGAATTGACTCATTTGCCTCTATGCGCATGTGCACAAGTCTGCATGTGAAAATAATTCATTTAATTATGGACGCTCTATTTAAGGGACCATCATGGACTTTTAATATCATATACCCCTGAGGAAGAAAGCGGATAGCTTTTGAAACGCGTAGGGTGGCGAATACAGCACTTCTGCATCACTGGGTTTGGTGATTCCCCCCCACGGCAAGAACGAATCAGCGTTTGCTGTAATACAGAGAGCTGGTCGCTCGTGACAGTGTGTCGAATCTGCCGCTGCCGATCTGGATAGCTGTGCGTCCCCTTCAGTGTGCTGCGTGAGACCATCTGCCCATACGCCGGCTGGCGTGCACACATCCACGGAGACGCCCAGGAGCAGGCAGCAAACTTCACCGAGAGGGGATACTCTCTAATATATCCACTGCCTGCTTACAATATCCATCTGGTGAGTGAGCATTACATCAGAATCCACCGGTGCTGCAGTGTACTTACACTATCTTTTATTGTCCATATTGTTTTATATGTTTATGTATGCTTTATGAATTTTGTTATTAAATGTTTTTATCTTATATTTCACCAATCTGATCTCTCAGCTGATCTATGTTGTCTTAAGTGTTGTTTGTCCTTTTATCAAACAGTATTACGCTATGTGTTGTGCTTTCTTTCTTTTAAGCACATCCTGAGGAGTCATTTCCTGATCGTCCAACAGGCTTGGTTTTTATATCCTTTTTTATTATTATTGTTGCTTTAGCAGGCGCCTACAGATACATATTTTCTGTCCATGTTCTTGTTCTGACTAGGGGGTCAGTTTGTTGTATCACCAGGCAGCCCCTTACGTGTGAACCTTGGTTCATACCTAAGGTGTTTTAAAGTATTATATTATTACATTACAATCATTGCATATTGGTTAGCGCTACCTGTTTTGTTGTTTTTTTTTATTATACCAATGTCTACTTTACTTTGTTTCAAACATTGAAGTCATAAGTAAAAACTATTAAGACATATATTTCCATGCAACAACCCACGTCTGGGTATTTTCACTTCCCAGATCCTTGCATATATACTACCTCATGGAGAAGATTGTAATTGGATATCATTGAATATTTGGCACTGGTATACTGTAGGTGTTATTTGATTTATATGCAAGATTTGGTAGATACTGTGTAAACAATAGAGACTTTGGTTTTAACATTTTATTAGAGTGTATATGTATATTTTTGGATAGAAGAGTTTAATAAAATTTTTATTATTTTTGTACTTACCTCCCTGGTGTTTGCATCACAAATGCAATTTTTGGACACCTACTGTTCTGTCATAAGAAATACAAGTAATTAGGTAAGTGCAATTAAGCGGGTATCTTTTGGTGATCATCTCTTGATTATTTCTTGCAAATATATTTGTTCTTCCCCCTGCAACGCCATTTTCCTCATACTTTGATGAATATTAAGGTAGAGCAGGGATGACATTTCTCCTATTTTGAATATCTTCCTTGGTTCACGCCCAGTTGTGGACTAAGGAATCTCCCTTCCTGTCTCAGAGGCAGGCTTTTTCTAACACCTGTAATCAGCCAGGTGGTGTTAGTTAATTGCCTACCAGCAGTTAACCACCACACTGCTGGATTAGAGGCACATTTGTGAACAGAGATAAGTCCCCCTGTTACAGCGAGCAATAATCAGGCTTACCGACAAGAAACCAATGAACTGCCTCTGTCCATTCTAAACCTCCATCCTATCCTACGGGAGGGGTGCAACAAGATATCTGTCTTAGACCGCTATGGGGAACCTCTTCAATCGCCGAGCAGGGTTGACGGAGATTCCACCAAGGGGAATGCAGCGCATGGCCGCCTGGTGCTGCTACCCAGACCGAAATGAGGCCGACCACCTCTTCACTCTGGAAAGCACACCAGAAGAAGATGCTCAGCAAGGTTATAAGTTGATACCAGAGGTATGGGAATGGACTTCCACGATTCCTGATCGAATTGACGTGTGGGTTCACAATATCTCTCCATACACTATGACTTTCGACCAAGGGTGAAGATTGGGGAGAATATATCCTGTCACCCCCGTGGAGTCTACGCCTCATGTGAGTACAGCTGCAGTCGCAGAACAACCAGCAGAGCTGTCTTTCAACTTCGGGGACTCAACCCTATCGGCCGAATGGAAAGACCGACTGATGTCCAGATTGAAAGAACGCCGGGCGGTATTCTCCACATGAGAAATGGATGTGGGCTGCAGCCGAAGCTCCCAACACACTATCCATCTTAGGGATGCCACCCCCTTCCGTGAACGATCTCGTTGCATTGCTCCTAGGGATGTGGACGATGTAAGGAACGCCTTGCAAGAGATGGAGACGGTAGGGATTTTGACCGAATCTCTGAGTCCCTACGCCTCGCCCATAGTGGTGAGCAAGAAGAATGGGTCGGTGAGACTGTGTGTCGATTACTGGACCCTAAACAACCAGTACACTCTTCCTCACATCGAAGAGATTCTCAATGCTCTAACCGGGAGCCAATGGTTCAGTGTCCAGGACTTACGATCTGGGTACTACTAGGTGCCAATGAGTGAAGAGGACCAGGAGAAGACCGCCTTCATCTGCCCCCTGGGATACTATCAATTTACGTGCATGCCCCAAGGCATCTGTGGAGCCCCTGCAACCTTTCAGCGCCTAGTGGAGAAAACTATTGGCGACATGAACCCTCGGGAGTGCTTAGTTTACCTGGAAACTATTATTGTCTTTGGTAATACCTTGGAGGAACATGAATAACGGCTGCTTAAAGTATTGGACCGCCTTGGGAAAGAAGGGCTGAAATTGTCACTCGACAAGTGCCGGTTCTGTCACACCTCGTGACCTGCGTGGGACACATTGTGTCTGCCAAGGGAATCGCCACTGATCCGGCCAAAGTGGAAGCTGTCGTGAACTGGCCTCACCCAGAGAATGTCATGGTGCTACGCTCATTCCTTGGCTTCTGTGGTTATTACCGTCACTTTGTGGAGGGGTACTCACGAAGGGGCAAGCCCCTCAACAATCTCCTGAAGATATACCCTGAAGATACAGGGCGGAAGGCCACCTCGGCCCATCAGCCGTTCGGTGATAGGTGGACATCTGAATGTAGAATGGGCCTTCTTGGGCCTGAAGAAAAGCCTGACAGAAGCACCGGTTCTTGCCTATGCTGACCCAGAACAGCCCTATATTTTGCACGTGGACGCCAGTCTCAATGGACTAGGTACAGTCCTACATCAGAAACACTCAGAGGGACTCCGGCCAGTGGCCTATGTCAGCCATAGTCTGACTCACAGCAGACAAAACTATCCCGTGCATGGAGTCACTTTCAAAGTAAGGACGGATAATAATCCACTCACTTACATGGCTGGCAGCATTATCAAATTACATCTTCACCCTGTAGTATAAACCTGGTCCAGTGAACATTGGAGCTGACGCCCTATCTCGAAGGCCACAGCTAGGTGCCACCCAGATGACGATCAATGGGAAGAGATCCTGGGACCAGGGATGAGAGCTATGTGCAGTATGGCTGCCATTATCAATGACCGAGTCGCCTTTTCGGAACTACGGGTAGTGGATTCTTTAGGATGCCAGTCGCAGGCTATTCCCGCCGCTTACTGTGATCCAAAGGGGATGAATATAACTCACGATCAAATTATAAGATGAAAGGATCTGGTAGAATACCAACTAAGGGACCCAGTAACTAGCATCATCCATCAAGCTGTCCAAAGGAAGAAACCTGAACTCCTGAAACGTGCTCCTCGTGACATGGTTACTTTACTGATGCGGGAGGTGGACAAGTTCAAAATAGACAACTGTTTACTCTATCGGATGGTACAATATCACAACCACCCCGATAGAAGACAATTGGTCCTACCTCGGAACCTGCAGCATATGGTGCTGAAGTCCTAACATGACGAGCATGGACATCTCGGTGTGGTGAAGACCTTTGGGTTGGTCAGACCGATTCTTTTGGCCGAAGATGCGAGAAGCTGTGTAACAGCATTGCCGTCAATGTTCCAGGTGCATCCAGTGCAAGACTCCCCCGACCTGAACAGCGCCCATAGCTCATCTGAAGAGTTCAGACACTATGCACTTAGTGTGCATGGACGTCATGTGCATCGAGCCCGATACCCGAGGAATATGAAACATGTTGGTCATCACGGATCATTACACTCTACTGCACCGACACACTTTATTCGAGCAAATACCCGGTATGTACCTGGCAGATACCTGGAATGCGCCGCTCCTCACCTCTGACAAGCCTCGTTGTGTTTGCCTTCCCAGCCTGGGTTCATGCCTGGCTGATGGGCGGCTGATCTGTTAAATGATAATGATTAGGATTTAATAGGCTGCAATGCTTCGCGTGTCTACCAGATGGCATAAATTCATGAATTGTAATGCAGTATATATATATATATATACTGTGCAGTATTGCAGCCAGCGGGAATAAAATGCTTTAATCCCTGCCTGGAAAATACCTCAATGCACTCGGGCAGAAAACAGTCACAAACCTCAATACACCCGGGTATACCCGAATTCGTGGGACTAGCCGAGCTCGAATAAAGTGTGTCGCCAGTGTATATGCCCAGGCGTTTCTCACTAAAGACCAGAAAGCCATCACAGTAGCAAAAATCCTGTGGGAAAGGTACTTTGTGCACTATGGCCTTCCAAACTGTCTTCACTCCGATCAGGGCTGGAATTTTGAGAGCACTTTGATTCAGGAATTGCTCAAAATGCAGAATATCACCAAATCTCAGATGACTCCATATCATCCGGAAGGAGACGCCTTGCCAGAGCGGTTCAACAGGACACTGTTGGACATGCTAGGAACTCTGAAAGGCACTCAGAAGACAGAATGGAGCCGACACGTGGAATCCTTAGTACATGCGTACAATTGTACTCGCCATGAGTCAACTAGATTCTCCCCATAATTCCTCATGTTTGGAAGGGAGGCTCCCGGTGGATGTACGTCTGAGGGTAACGACCGATGTGGTTCCTATATATGCAGAGGTTAAAGGAAAACCTACAACTAGCTTACCAGCTGGCCGAGAAGTCCTCTGCTCAGCTCAATGACAATAATAAATGGCGATATGACCACAAGGTCAGACACCGGGAAATCCGTCCTGGAGATGCAGTGCTTCTCCGCAACCTAGGTATTCCTGGAAAGCATAAACTCACTGACCATTAGCGTGACGGTGTCTATGAGGTTGAATCGCAGATGCCGGGCCTCCCGGTCTATCGAATAAAAGACACGGATGGCCGGGTAAAGGTCTGGCACCGTAACAACCATCTTCTTCCTGTCTCACAAGTGAGAGACGATGAGCCCGAAATACCGGCTACACCACTGGATGGTGAGCCAGAACAATTAGAAGTTATCCAAGAGACTATAAACAAAACTTTCTCTGAGACCCCCAAAGATCCAATGGACGGTGAAGAAACCGCCCCCCAAACAGTAGATGATCCTATGGAGGGACCCTCTGAAAAGGGACCCCAAAGTTACGGAGCACCTCCTGGAGGAGCTATGGGTTAAGGGCCCTGACGAACAACGCCTTCTAGGGTGGCTCCAACGAGCCAACCTCTGGATCCTAGAAGCCCATATTTTGTGCTCCAGAGAGACTATTCCTGGACACTATACCCTCAATGGGAGAGGCTGAGCCTCAGGACTATATACATTACTCCCCAGATGGAGTGGAACAAGAGCTTCACCAAAGCCAAAGAATTAGGTACCCTCCAACTTGGGTAACCTATGACACAATTGGGGCACCCCACTATAAGGCTCAGCAGTTGTCTCGGGCTAAGACACACACACACTTATTGTGATGTTTACTCAGATGTATAACCTCATGTAGAGTTGATTGTGTATACATTATAGTGTGTATTAAGATTGTACAGAGTGCAATGCATTTTTATTATATAACTTGTGTGTTTGGTTATATGTTACAATGTTTCTCAAGCGGGAACGTTGGGGTTTTTACCAGGGGAAGAGTTTTGCCTGGGTCCCCCTGGTCCCCTGTTTGTCCCCTTACCTTTCCATAGGAGTATAGCAGCAAGGGAACTGCAAGTTCCAACAGCCTCAGTGGCTGTAGTCCACATGTTGCAAGGCAACCAATAGGACTGAGAGATTCTGACAGTTGGGATTCTGACAGTTAAGGGGACTGTTAGTTGGAGCCAGGGCAGACAAGGGGAAGGGAGGGTCTGAGTATCAGCGGCACTCAGACTAGGCTAGAAACTCCCTTAGGTCACAGATAGATCCCAATCACGTGAAGCGGGTGACTGCTGCAGAGAAGCCCTTAGATAGGGACGCTTACCCATTTTACTATGTCAGGGACACAATGAAGATGTTGTGTGGTGATCACGGTCTGTGGTCTGAGACCAGACCACCACACAGCGTCTTCTGAGGACGATAACTGGAGGACTGCTTATTTATAACCACACACACACACACACACACACACACACACACACACACACACACACACACACACACACACACACACACACACACACACACACACACACACACACACACACACTCTGAGGATTATTTTGTATCTTCAAGTAAGAACATGAAAAATCAACAAATATTATATGTATACAATTTATTTTAAGGATCAACACAAACATATGTAGATACTGTAATTAAATTATTTCAGTGGTATCATTGTCACTTAGTTTGAAACAGAACACGCATGTATTTCGTTCTACAGTACATCACCTCATACATCTGTTATTCATTATTTAACAATCATATAATGGCTACTTTTCTCCCTCTTTATTTTGGCTGCTGCTTTGCATATCAAAGATTCAGAAGTGTGCACCCCAGGGGTGTCTGCACAAGTCTTGAAAATAGAATTGTAAAAAGCTCTGAAATTAAAGGTGCAATAAGAGTCCCATAAAGACGAACATTTAAGAACATTTCTCTGTTTTTTATTTTGACCTTCTCTAGGGATGTTAGACCTAAACAGTAATACATATCTCTTCTGGTGTCCAAAACTGTTAATATTGTACAATTAGGGTATTTTCTGACATGTATGAAACAATGCTGACCTCTTGTAGAGATTTTGGAAAGGGCATAATCCTTTTTTAAGAACATTTATCATAGGGGTTTTTACATATTGGAATAGTATCACATTTGTAAACAATTAGAAAGTATACGCTCTATTGTTTAACTTTTATTACTGGAGTAAGAATAATTCTCTTGTATTCCAAATTATTACATGACTTTTCTATTCACAAGCAAATTATTTAATGAAATGTATTTACTTTTTATTCCTTAATCTACAATGTCATTTTTATCTTCAAAATCCATAAAATACTGGAACACCCAAATCTCTGAAACAACTGAAATATAGATTCCTTTAGTTTAAGTGTAATTCCTAATTAATGCCCAGTGCCCAAAGGAGGAATATGCATCAGTGATTGTTTTGCACTTGTTTTTTATCTCCAAAATGTAACAAAGCATTTTCTATGACAATGGCATGAGTTACTGATGGGTTAATAAGTTTCCTAAAAACACAGTTTATAAGACATTATCATAATAAGCCTGGAAAATCTGTACAAGCAGAATGGGTTTACTGAACAAAGTACTCTACTGTGAAATCATCTTTTTCCGAATCATAGCATCTCTGATGGCTTCTTTTACCTTTTCATTCCTTAATGTATAGATGAAAGGGTTTAGCAGAGGGGACAAGATTGTGCCCACAAAATTCACAATTTTGTCATTTTCTACAGAGGATTCTTTTGATGGTTTTATCGCAATGAATATTGCACTTCCAAAGACCAAAGAGACCATCATGAGGTGGGAGGCACAGGTGGAGAAAGTTTTGTATCGTCCATTTCCTGTTGGGATTCTAAGTACAGTGGTTATGATAAAAATGTAGGATATCGTTGTCACTATTAAAGATCCAATTAATATAATACTGGCTGATATTAGAGAAGATAGTTTGATTAGGGCGATGTCTGCACAGACCAGCTTCTGAATGGCTGCCCCATCACAAAAGAAGTGATCCAAGATATGACCACAGAAAGGCTTCTTGGAGATCATAATGACGGGGAATAAAATACAGATAGTGGATGTTAGCCAACAGCCCACGACCAAATTAGCACAAACTCTAATGCTCATGATGGTCAGATATCTCAGGGGATTGCTGATAGCCATATAACGATCAAATGACATTACAGCCAAAAGTAGAAAGGCAGTAGAAGTAAATAAAAAGTAGAAGAAGCACTGAATGAAACACCCAACCATAGATATACGCGTCCTTTGTGCCACAGCAATGATCAGAACTTTGGGAACCACCAGGAATATGCTTGAGGTCTCCAAGACAGAGAGGTTGACCAGGAAGAAGTACATAGGTGTGTGGAGCCGATAGTCAGCGGATATGATACCAATGATTAAACTGTTTCCAGCCACTGTTATAATGAAGATTATCAGCAGCATCACAAACATCATGATCTGAAATAGGGGTCCCCCTGAGATTCCCTTCAGAACAAATTCTTTCACAATGGTTTTATTGGCAAGTTCCATTGAGATTCTTACACCTACGGACAAGATTTCAAGACATTAATTTCTATTCATAATTATAGAACATAGAGTAATAACATACAGACCCAGCGCAGCTGACAGCTCACCCCCATGGTTGCATCTAAGTATGAGCAGGGTACTTTATAGTCTGTAACTATTATCATTTGGCTAACAGCCTTGATCTGAATCTACATTGCATTCTTCTAGTAGCTGGACTGTGTTCAGTTACTCATGTGTATAGGCTTGGGTTTATTCCCATAGTCATTTTGCTGCCTGCATTTGCTCCCCACTTTGGTGTGTTTGGAGGCTAGGGTTAAGGGAGAGGGAAATACCTGTGGTCTTGCTGATCATAGGCAACAGGCCAGAAGAAGGGGGTCATCCCTGAAATGTTGCCCCCATCTACTTACCTTTTATTTTATTGCACCCACCATTTTTATCCCTCTTTTCCCCCCATCCCTTCCTTCCTATTTTTCGCTTTCCCTCCCATTCTTTTCCCCATCCCCTATCCTCCTATTTACCTTTGCTCATGAGCTGTCTGTCCACACCTGGAATGGTTATCACCTCCCCCTTATCATCACACCCACGTCTACTATTGTGTATACGCTCATGTTAAGATACACTTACAAATTAAAGCTCTATATTTGCAGATTTTCAGTTTATTCTATTTTCGAGTGCTGGGAACTACTGTTTTGTTCATGATTATTTGGGAGGGTTGAGGGCCCCCCTTGTTCTCGTTGCACCACTTAGATGTATTTAATTCTTATACTTACATTGTGTGCTGTCTACTCCTTATATCATCTAAATCAGGGGTGAGCAAACTTTTTATGCCGATACCCCCTTTTCATCCATAAACGCCCCTGGCTGATGTAATCAAAATCACATGTAAAAAAAAAACCTTTATTAAACTATATACAATGTAAATCCAAATATGTCTAAATACTTAGGCTGGTTCTATAGTGCCGGGGCGTGCTACACCGTGCGCGAACACGGCAGTTATAGATGGCTGAGGTCAGCCAGCCCTTCTATACAAGGGCTGCGCGCACGCACGGCAGGGAGCGGGGAGCCGACAGACAGCGGCGAAGATGGTGGGAGGGATGATTTTGCGCCGCTACCGGCGCTCGTGTGTGTGTGTGTGTGTGTGTGTGTGTGTGTGTGTGTGTGTGTGTGTGTGTGTGTGTGTGTGTGTGTGTGTGTGTGTGTGTGTGTGTGTGTGTGTGTGTGTGTGTGTGTGTGTGAATGAGTGCACAAATAAAACATTTTTTATTTATTCAACTTTTTTTTTGTTTAAAAAATCTTATATTCACCATTATTTCACTCACACAATTTACACACACACATATATATATATATATATATATATATACTCTCGCACACACACACACACACACACACACACACACACACACACACACACACACACACACACACACACACACACACACACACACACACACACACACACACACACACACACACACACACACACACACACACACAGTACCTGTCATTCCTGGCAGCACTGAATGCTATACAACAAAAAGCATGCGGCACATGCATGCGCGTTCGCACATGCACGCGCGCGCACACGGCCGCAACCAGTATAGAACGGCCCTTACATATTTCAACAGCTCGCGCTTGCAAAATTAGGCTGCGTCCACACTGCCACTGAAAGCGGTGACATCACCAACTCTCCAAGCATGAGCACAGGGTGACATGCATAATTTTGCAAGTGTGGATCGGGGCTATTTGTGTGTTTGTGTTTGTGTGTGGCTGTGTGTGTGTATTGACTGCTGCTGGGTGTGCTTCAAAGTCAATTTTGTTTGTCTCCCCAAGCACCGAGTTTGGAAGATCGTACGTGCACAAGGCAATACTTTTGGGGGGGCATTCATCCACCTCTTTGCTACCTCCCTTCCCTCTCCCCCCCCTTTTTTAATTCTTCCTTCCCCTCCCTGCTCTTTGGCTTGCTAACCCCATTGTCATCCAAACTCCTACCTACAGTATTATTATTATTATTTTCTGTTTGTAATGCTGTGTTTTCACAGTTTTTTTTACATTATTTCTGTACATTCATAGTGTGATTGATATAGTGGCCGCCGACCCTTTCACTTGCAGAGGATCGCAGCGAAGCAGGTTGCCAGCAGAGGAGAGCAGGAACACAGCGCTATTGCAGGGCAGACACCGAAAGGGGGGCGTTTGACTTCACCGCGCTCGGGCGTGCTCCTCCCCGTAACTCCGAAGCCCCCGCGCGTGCGCACACCATCACGTGGCTGGCACCTGCACTATCCTGTTCAGCCACCCGCACACATCTTCGGCTGCCCGCCCGTGCACAGCGTCTGCCGTCCCGCACACCCAGTTTTTGCCGCACGCGTCCCCCTAAATAATCTTGCGCCTCTTTGCCCTTCGTTTGTGCACCACTGCATTCAATCACAACACACACTCCCAACCTCTCTCACCACACACAAACACAAACAATCACCACACACACACACACACACACACACACACACACACACACACACACACACACACACACACACACACACACACACACACGCAGTTAGAACCAGAAGCAGTTTGAACAAGGTATAGTTTATTGAAGTACAGTGTAGTGTTAGTACTTCTAAACTTCATAGTTGCTAGAATGAGCAGGATTGAAAATGCCACTCAATGCACATCTTGCCACATGTATGTGCACTTGGAGCAGCTGTTCCAAGGAGCATACCGCTGTGAGAGGTGTGAGCAGGTGGTCTCTTTAGAATCAGAGATTACTGATCTGAAGCGGAAACTTGCAATATTGAGGGACATTGGCAATTTTGAAAGGGAATTAGAGCTCACTGAGCAGCAGGCCCTTGCTTCGACTAGTGGTGCAGATGGTGGCGCTGTTAGTGAAGAGCAGGTAGGTAGCTGGGTAACAGTTAGAAGGGGAAGCAGGGTCAATAGGGAGAGGCAGGTTGTTTCTGAGCTGACACATCCCAGTAGATTTGCCATGTTGAGTGAAGATATTGGGAATGTTGGGGCAGAAATGGCAAGGCTGGGGTAGACTAATTCCTCTAGCAGCCAGGGGAATAGTTCCACCAGCACAGTGGGGACTCAGGATGCTCAGATACAAAGAAAGATTGTGGTGGTAGGGGACTCCATTATTAGGAAGGTAGATAGGGCAATCTGTTGCCGGGACCGCATGAACCGAACAGTTTGTTGTCTCCCGGGTGCTCAGATTCGGCACATTGCGGATCGGGTAGACAGATTGTTTGGGGGGACTAGGATTGACCCGGCGGTCTTGGTACATGTTGGCACCAATGACAAAGTTAGAGAAAGATGGAGGGTCCTAAAAAATGATTACAGGGATCTAGGCCAAAAGCTTAAGGCAAGGACCTCCAAGGTAGTATTTTCTGAAATACTACCAGTGCCATGCGCTACCGCAGGGAGACAGTCAGAGATCTGGGAGGTTAATGCATGGCTAAGAAAGTGGTGCAGGAAGGCGGGGTTTGGGTTTTTAGAGCACTGGGACTCCTTTTCTGAGAGGTGCCATCTATATTCTAGGGACGGATTGCACCTCACTGAAGAGGGATCTTCTGTGCTAGGGGGGAGAATGCTAAAAAGGTTGGAGGAGATTTTAAACTAGGATGGAGGGGGGAGGGGAATGAAACAGATAATTAAATAAATGGAATAGATGAGGATACAAGGTGGTATGGAGGTAGAAGGGGGGCAAGTGCAAGTTTGACAAGCAGTGAGATACCCATAGTAAATAGAGATAATACTAGAAAACTTCTAAAGACTAAACCAAGTGGGAGCAGAAAGGAAGGAGCAGATAAGATAACAGTACAGGCTGAAAAAAAACTTAAATGCATGCTTGCAAATGCAAGGAGCCTGACAGATAAAATGGGGGAGCTTGAATTAATAGCTATAAGGGAGCAGTATGATATCATAGGTATTACTGAAACATGGTGGGAAGAAACTCATGACTGGACAGTTAATTTAGAGGGTTATTCTCTTTTTAGGAAGGATCGAACAAGTAGAAAGGGAGGTGGAGTATGTCTATATGTTACTCCAGATCTAAAACCTATTATAAGGGATGATGTCTATGAAGGGAATGATGAAAATGTAGAGACCTTGTGGATAGAAATTAGCAGTGGAGGTAAAAGTATAAAGAAAATGTTTGTGGGAATATGCTATAAACCACCAAATATCTGTGAGATTGAGGAAGCTAAAATACTTTTGCAAATGGAGAAGGCATCAAAACTGGGTCATGTTTGCACAATGGGGGATTTTAATTATCCAGACATAGACTGGGGCAATGAGATTAGCGTTACAACAAAAGGAAACAGGTTTTTGGGGGTGCTTAAAGATAA
This sequence comes from Ascaphus truei, assembly GCF_040206685.1. Lineage (NCBI taxonomy): Eukaryota > Metazoa > Chordata > Amphibia > Anura > Ascaphidae > Ascaphus > Ascaphus truei. The sequence continues at coordinate 46,666,026 of NC_134495.1, forward strand.
TTATATGACCCAAATTATTGAGGAACCAACCAGGAGCGGGGCAGTTCTGGATTTGGTCATATCAAACAATGTAGAAGTAATAACAAATATTCAAAGTCTGAAAAATTTGGGTAACAGTGATCATAACATGGTCTCATTTGAAATAAATTATCAAAAACAGATTACTTGGGTTCAACAAAGACTTTAAACTTTAAAAAGGCAGATTTTAATAAACTGAGGTCTAATCTAGTAGTAATACAATGGGATGATGTTTTTGCAGGGAAAAAGGTAGAAGATAAATGGGCAGTCTTTAAAACATTGTTAGAAAAGCACACTTATCAGTGTATACCCTTGGGTAATAAGTATAAAAGAAATAAGTCAAAACCAATGTGGCTAAATAAACAGGTCGGGGAGGAAATGGACAAGAAGAGGAAGGCGTTTAGATTCTTTAGGTCAGAAGGGACAGAGACATTGTATCAGAATTATAAGGAATGTAACAAAAATTGCAAAAGGGCAATTAAATTAGCAAAAATGGATAATGAAAAAAGGATTGCAATAGAAAGTAAGATCAACCCTAAAAAGTTCTTTAAGTACCTTAATAACAAAAAAATGAGAAAAGAAAATATAGGACCCTTTCAGTGTGAGATGGGTAGGCAGATTATTGGAGATAAGGAAAAAGCAGAGGTATTAAACAAATTCTTTACCTCTGTGTTTACCAGGGAAGAATCAAGTTCAATAGTAGTGCCACAGGAGGAAGCTACAACCTCCATATTAATGACCAATTGGTTAACTGAGGAAGAAGTTCATAAGCGACTTGAAAAAATTAAAGTAAATAAGGCACCTGGCCCCGATGGCATACAGTACATCCAAGAGTTCTCAAGGAGTTAAGCTCAGTAATAGCAAAACCATTATATTTAATATTCAAGGACTCCATTTCCACAGGCTCAGTACCACAAGATTGGCGTAAAGCAGATGTGGTGCCTATATTTAAAAAGGGAGCTAGATCACACCTGGGGAATTACAGACCTGTAAGCCTGACTTCAATAGTAGGGAAACTACTTGAAGGTTTAATACGGGATAATATTTAGGAATACCTAATGGAAAACAAAATTATTAGTAATAGTCAGCATGGATTTATGAAGGATAGATCTTGCCAAACTAACCTTATTTGTTTCTTTGAAGAGGTAAGTAGGAATTTAGACCAGGGTAATGCAGTTGATGTGGTCTACTTCGATTTTGCAAAGACTTTTGATACGGTTTCACACAAGAGGTTGGTGTACAAAATAAAGAAAATTGGACTCAGTAATAATATATGCACCTGGATTGAAAACTGGTTAAAGGACAGACAACAGAGGGTTGTCATAAATTGAACTTTTTCAGGTTGGGCTAAAATCGTGAGTGGAGTACCTCAAGTATCGGTACTGGGACCCCTGATTTTTAACTTGTTTATTAATGACCTTGAGGTTGGGATCGAGAGCAAAGTCTCCATCTTTGCTGATGATACTAAATTGTGTAAGGTAATAGAATTGGAGCAGGATGTAATTTCTCTTCAGAAGGACTTGGAGAGACTGGAAACGTGGGCAGGTAAATGGCAGATGCGGTTTAATACAGATAAATGTAAGGTTATGCATTTGGGATGTAAGAATAAAAAGGCGAATTACAAATTAAATGGGGATAAATTGGGGCCATCCTTGATGGAGAAGGACTTAGGAGTGCTTGTAGACAGCAGGCTTAGCAATAGTGCCCAATGTCATGCAGTAGCTGCAAAGGCAAACAAGATCTTATCTTGCATCAAACGGGCAATGGATGGAAGGGAAGTAAACATAATTACGCCCCTTTACAAAGCATTAGTAAGACCACACCTTGAATATGGAGTACAATTTTGGGCACCAATCCTAAGAAAAGTCATTATGGAACTAGAGAGAGTGCAGAGAAGAGCCACCAAATTAATAAAGGGGATGGACATTCTAACTTATGAGGAGAGGCTAGCTAAATTAGATGTATTTACATTAGAAAAGAGGCGTCTAAGAGGGGATATGATAACTATATACAAATATATTCAGGGACAATACAAGGAGCTTTCAAAAGAACTATTCATCCCACGGGCAGTACAAAGGACTCTGGGCCATCCCTTAAGGTTGGAGGAAAGGAAATTATCCACAGCAACAAAGGAAAGGGTTCTTTACAGTAAGGGCAGTTAAAATGTGGAATTCATTACCCATGGAGACTGTGATGGCAGATACAATAGATTTGTTCAAAAAAAGGTTGGACATCTTTTTAGATGGGAAAGGTATACAGGGATATACCAAATAAGTATACATGGGAAGGATGTTGATCCAGGGATTAATCTGATTGCCAATTCTTGGAGTCAGGAAGGAATTAATTTTTCCAATGGTTTTTTAATAGTTTCCCCACTATTGAAGTCAGGCTTAAAGGTCAGTAATTCCCCGGTTGTTAGCTAGCTCCCTTTTTAAATATAGGCACCACATCTGCTTTACGCCAATTCATTATATACTTTAAATAAAGGGGTGGCATCTTATTGCTTCATACTCTTGTATGCTGCAGTTTCCCCTCTTTCCACCTTCATCATTATCCTCACATTGCTGGATTGACTGGTCTCAATAGATAACTGTATAACCAAAGCATGTCAGCAACATGTTAAAATGAATGCAATAATAAGATCATTTTCCTGGAATACTCCACAAAAAGCATTATGTTTACACCAAGTAAGGAAACTCACCGGAGAAAGTTGTAACATTTGCAATTCTGGGCTTCGATGCTAAAGGTTTAACCTCTAGTTTCTGTCTTAGATGCCAACAATTAGTGTTTCCTTGGTGATATCAGTTGGGATCCCAGCTCACAGTGGCATCCAGAGTTCCATTTCAGTGGTGGCTGCGTATATAGTTCAGAATTCTTGCTGTAAAGTGCTGTATACATCTTCATTATTGATGCTATAGCTAATATTGAATAGAGGATATGATGAACAGATAGCAGCAAAACCGTTCTCCACTGCATTTCAAGTGGAATGTATGCCAGAGACACTTCAAAAGCCAACACATTACAAGTTCAGTAATCTTCATTCCTTGGCCCAAATATTATGCACCTTTTAGTAATCACCATTTATAATGCAGTTGCCTACAAAATAATTTTGTACATTAATATAGGAACTTTGCTAAAGCTAAGGATATAGGGACAGAGTCTAAACTGTGCTCAATCTGCTAACACTCTATACTCTTTAAGAAAACTAACCAAGAGAATTAGGGTTTATCTTGAGAAGAGTTTCCCCTCAGGCCCAAAAGAAGTTTGTAAACAATGTTTATAATGAGGAATTACAGTAATTGCTGCTGGCACGAGGGACACTTTCATTTTGGAGGTTGCTGTGATTTAGCATAAGCTGGTATTTCATCAGAAAGAAAAACTTCTCAACGATTAATTGTTACAATAAAAACTTTGCTATTTGAGATATCTTTGTTATGTTTTGTTTGTGCAATTCATTTTTATATTAGCACTTTGCTGGTCCCTTGGGCTGCAAAGTAATACCATTCCTGGTCTCTGACTATAAAAGGGTCAAAGTTGCCCCTGCACCCTACACGGGTGAGGTCATGTACCACACTTGTCCGTTCTCATAAAGTTATTCTGAGCATTTCTTATCTGTTTGCAGTGCTGTGTTGCTGTACAGTATGTCTCATTTGAAAATGGTTGAAAAGCAAGGCGTGTACAGTACTGTAACAGTGTTACATTTCGGCATATAGTATACAGCGCTCTCCACCCGCTCAGGGTAATTAACTGCACTGCAGGGTATTTCAACTTATCTTCTGTGCAATGCAGTACATCTCTCCCACACCATTCCTTTGAACGTTTGTCTGGTTTGAATCACATTCCTGCTTGACAGCAGGAATTTACTGCGCATGCGCCTGTAACTTCGCCCACCACTGCTTGCTTGCCTGAGTGAGTGACCAAAAAAAAATTAAAAATGAAAAAAATGTTATTGTAATTTTTTTATTTTTACTTTCTCCACAAGCCTGCAAAAACCATCTTACTGTATTACGATATTCAATCTGTGCTGTACAGTAGCTTTTGACTGCGGCCATGTGCGTTTGACTGCACATGGTTGATTTGTGGGCTTTTTACGTACTGTACTGTATTTGGGGGTGTATTATTATGATGAACTGCCTTTTGCAATTAAATTATGTCTTTAGCTTTGAACTTCATGCGCCTGCCTTTAATTTTTGGAATCTTGCCATTGTGTTTTGAATCCGTCCATAGCCGAGCATCAATCGCCTCACTGCGCCTGCGTGTACAGTACTCTAAGCCTGAAGGTAGAAAAAACAGGATATTCAGCGCTCGTGCTGTATGATGGTGTGGATGATCCCTTTGCATCATGTACATAAAGCGTCTCCCCAGAAACTCTCAAATCTAGGTGAACCCCCCTTAAAAAGGGGGGAGGGCACCCTGAAATACAAGATAATAAAAAATGCACAAATGCGCACCAGGGATTAGTGGAAGGTAATTTATTAAAAATACACACAAACTCTGAGGGGATCCAACCCCACCTCAGAACAGCTGTGCAGCTGGACGGCTAAGTACTACCCAGGAGAACACCTGATGGTGACTAAACCCTAAGCTGCACAGTATACAAACACAGTAAAATTTATATAAAAACACATGAAAGAAAAAAACAAACATGAAAACAACCTATCAACAGATTTGTATAGAAACCGCCATAAGGTTGGGCACTGGCAAGGGGAAACGGACACTCACACTGAGACAGTCAGCAGACTCGCGGTGTCTGCACAGGATCCGGATCTCGGCACCGCGGAGATGGAAAAAACCGCTGCTGTCTCCTGCAGGCTCCGTCTCATCTTACCAGCATACACGCGCAGGATTACCTGTCGTGACCTCTACGCGTTTCGTACCAAGTACTTCGTCAGGAGGTCACGTACAGCGTCATCCGCGCGTATATATAGGCGGCAACTGATTGAATAAACCAGCCACCTCAGAGAAACACCCTTACTTTGCCTAATTGCTACACTGATTAAAACACCTAGAAATGAGATTACTAGGCAACAGGGTGTTTGACAACTCATGTGGGGGATGTGTGCAAGTATAAATTAATCATTGCACTCACCCCTATGAAAAAATACAGGAAAAAGACCTCTAACAACATAAATGATATACTATGTAAACAAATCATGCTGAAACCTGTATATAAATAAAAGAAAAAAGAACAAATGATTAAATAAAAACAAATAAATATAAAAACATACATAAATGTTAATGCAAATAAATGTTAATAAATTAATTTTATTAAAAACGGAATACCTTATCTTAAAAAAGGAGTCAATTCAATTAGTACATTGAAACCATAGGGATGTCTAGTATGCATTTCATAAATCCAAAATTGCTCCCGTTTCAATAAATGATTATCTCTATTTCCCTTTCTACTACATAGTGATACACTTTCAAGTCCCTTAAATTTAATACAACCAGGTTCACTATTGTGCACTTCTTTAAAGTGTTTCAAAAGCGGAGTTAATGGCATACCCTTTGCTATTATTTTTGGTATGTTTTTAACATTTCTCAGGTGCTCTAACATGCGCATTTTAAACGGTCTTTTTGTCTTACCAATGTACTGTAAATTACAGCTACACTGTAAGGCATAGACCACATGCGTTGTCTGACAATTAATGAAACTTGTAATATTGTAGACCTTGTTAGTAACTCCTGATGTAACTGTTTTCCCTTGACAGATGTGGTTACACGCTTTACACTTTCCGCATTTGTACATGCCTTTAACTCCTAGGCGAGTTTTAATATCTCCAGATACGATAGACTCTCTGGAGACTTGACTTG